>NW_021132085.1:0-919 GCF_004193835.3 Ostrinia furnacalis | reverse complement strand
TAGAAAATATCCTCAACTATGCCCAAAAAAAATCTTAGCCTTTTATTTTACTGTTTAGTACCTCAAAAATGAAAAATGAAAACCTCATTTTCGCCATTTTCTCTGTTACCCGGCCTTAACCATTTAAAGCTTTTTGGAGACATTTTTTGATTATGAAAATTTGTATGTATATTCCTCCCGTGTCCCCACGACAGTTTGGAGGGATCCAGTAATGCAGGATTCCGAAAAACTGGACTGTCGTGTGAACACACAAGTGTTTGAAATTTGAATTCTGAATTCGAATGGATCAGTTTTTTGCGCTGCTTCTTCTCAGCACTGGCCCATTTATTGTCCTGAAGCAGTGGTAGGGTTAATACTGGGACATGTAAAAGTGCTTTAAGCCTATTTGCATAACTCATTTATAGAGTTTTAGTTTTTATGAGTTTTTACGGGACACTGCAAACATGTTCTTATGAACGTTACTATTAATGCATCCTACAAAAAACAGTACCTGCTGGATGTCTCTGTGGAAACCATTTATAATTAAGGTATAATTGAAAATGGATATGTCACCGGAAAATAACAAGACTCGTAAGTTGATCAATTTTCTAGGTAGTTGATCAACTCTCGGAAAATAATAAACGGCATTTGAAATGTACTATTTAACGTATGTATTTTAGTAAGTTGATTAATTTACGGCGTCTTGCCGTTAAATCATCCGACAAAGGCAAGGTGCACGTTAATTGGTTAAAAGACTCACGTGCTTTTATACCGCTCCCCGCCACCCGGCCGCCGCCATTACCGGTTTAAACGTAAATAAATCTATCTATTATCTTTATTTACAGTAGTAAAATTAGCAATTGTTGTTTTGTTTGGTAATAATTCTTATTATAACGCGTGATTTTATTTATGATGAGTGAAATGGAGTCTGTAGTGGTAT
>NW_021132084.1:0-165911 GCF_004193835.3 Ostrinia furnacalis | reverse complement strand
TTTCAGTTTTTTTTTGTTGCACATTATAATTTGGAATGTTTACTTTCAAAATTCATCAGATTTAATGCGAAAAGAACATATTTAGTTTTTCACCCTCGGTAACATTTGTCATGGAATGACCCTACTTTCTTTACACCAAAGTGTACATACTAAATTAGGTTTAAAAAATAGATTTCCTGACCTTAATTTTTTATTACTCAAATGTGATGTATCATTTTATAGAAACAGTCATGTTTATGTTTAATTTTTGTCATTGTTGAACTAATAGTTTTTATTGGAATAAAACCTATATGAATTGTGATTTCAGAATAATTTTTCAATGGCTTCAAAGAAATATTTATAGAGAAGAACTGTAAGCTATGAAAACCCTAAAAATGATTACGCCCTATTCTCAGACCTACTGAATTATACACAAAATGAAATAAGATTTATCCCGAAGCAAGAGGAATCAAGGGTTTGGGGGGCTTCATTCTATAAATATATCAATGGTTTCATTCAGGTTCTCCCTTCTTGTCAGAGAAAGGAGAAACAAAACACTTCAACATACATTTTTATGCTATTATTTATAAATGTATCTGACAATTTGGATAAACAAGTGCAATCAGAAGGTGGATGTGTCAGCTTTGAGTGCACTTGAACAGAGATTTAAGTCTCAAATCAATAAACAGCTTACGTCCAGTTACTCTTTTATTTCTTTAATATAACTTAGTTATTATTTCATGTTAAAAATAAAAACAAGCCATTTAAACAAACAAGCTTAGATTAAGTCAATATCAGAAATATTGAGAAATAAACTTCTTGTTACAGTTCAAACACCTTGTTTTATCTCTCAGGAAATATTTGACAACCTGTATCTTTTATTTGCTTTATAGTTATCTAAGTTATAAATAGTTGTAAAAATTGGGTTAATATCTTCCTAGTTGGACAAAAAATTTGTGGTGCACTTAGATATGTATTTGAATTTTGATTTTGTAAGACATTTTAATGGTGAATTTGGGCAGCACCTACACAAGACTGGTCTAAATGGTCTTAGAAATCTATAGGGGTTCTTTTGTCTAGCAGTGGCACCATTTGATTGAGACAAAGATTTGTTATTACTTTTTCTTGTAAATTAAATAACATTTTGACAACTGAAGCAGCTTGTGCCTATGTAACCCATTTTTCCATTACTGATTAAAATTTTGTAACTTCTGTAGGTTCTTAAATCGACGCATATATTTTTTGTGAGTAGGTAACAGACCATAACGTTTTGTACCACATATCATAACGCCCGCTTAACTTTAATTATGATAAAAATATTTAAAAATCATATCAAAACGCACTTGGCGTTCCGTTAGCCGTCATGGTAAATGCACTTGTATCCGACTTGTGATTGCCGCGTGCTACTTTCGGCGTAACGTCTTTACGTAATTTTGGTCGGCTTTAAATCGATTTTAGGTGTTGCAAGAACATCATCTGCGGTCTCATTACGACGATGCTTGATTAGTTTGTCTTGAAAGTGAAACGAATGTCATACTTGCTTTTAAATGGGTCGTAACCTCATAATGCCTTCTGAATTCTTATAAGATTTACAAAAGTTAAACTTATTAGGGGGTTAGTACACAAAAGAACCAAGAAACAGAGGGGTTATTACACAAAATAACCAAGAAACAGAGTGGACTTTCTTATTCCAAAATTTTAATATTCCAACAGTGGAAAACAAACAATTCAAAGGTAAGTATCGGTCTGTGCAGTCGTCTAGCCGGTCGTACATATTCCGTTTGTTTAACATAAGTCGGTGTGCATAGAGAACCGGATTTGTTAGAGCTCGGACGTACCGCCGACCTCAGTTGACTCACCTACTCTTATACCTACTTGGATTACGTTACTTTTATTTTGTAAACTCTGCTTTTGTTTTATTATTATGATGGTATGCTTGAATTGCCTCTCGTTCAAACAAATATTACATTTCTAGTAATAACTATATAAGTACGTTATGAAATAATAGTTGAATTGGCATAGTGCTCTTTATTTTAAATGTTAAAATTTCATAGGTAATTGTCGGTTTTCACAGAATCAAGACCGTTATTTCGGCCTGCGCCTGCGCTCGTACATCTGTAACCTAACTATAGTAGCCTGTGCAGAAGATGATGAAATACGTCAGCAGCTTTGCAACGGACGTCATGGCACATTAAGTTGACTGGAGTTCAATCTAAGCCACCTAACGTCCTGTTATTTTGAATCTTAAATAATTTAGATACTAATTATATCTCATTATAACTTAAAATCTACACTTGCTAACGGCTTTAGTGGCAACTTGATAATTGTCGGTACAAAACCGGGACAAAACTTTCAGGGGAGTGGAAAGCGACCGAAACTTGATGTTACGCTCTGTAACTCGAGAGCAAGTTCTGTTTATCAACAGCCTGATCTCGGATTAGACTTAGTGCTTAGTTAAATGACTTATTACCGTTGGTATCGCCTTTCTTAGCCTGCCTTTCCGCTGTAAAAGGAATTGCAATAAAGCTGTGAAATGGTTAAAATAATTTCATCATAAACTTTGTGCCCGTGACAGTTTTGAAGACGCACTTTTGCGAAAAAACAGACAACAATTGCTGAGAATAAAGCTCCTATATGTAGTTAAAAACAAGAATTTCATACAGCAAAGTTGCTATTATGTAATAAATTGATGACTCCGAAAAACGGGACTAAGGTACAGCTTCCCTCTGTTTGTTTAACTTCAGTTAAGACTTAGAACGTCTAGACGCCTAAAATTTTTCACAAGGACACTCGGAGCACCTTCACCATTAGTATTTTCTGGAATTAATGTTTAAGTGAAAACATCGTTCTAAGGGCGCCCGCAATTTAACGGGGATCCAGGGAATCCAAGCACCCTTGACAGCTCGCGAGATCTTCAGCGGAGTGTGAGTTTAAACATAAGTCGAATGCTTTCCGAATATTCAATAGCTATCTCGGTTTTAGTCTAATGGCTCTAATGAGAATTTTCTTTTCCAAGCCGACTTTAATTTCCAATAAGAACTGACTCATTATTATTTGTTGTAGTGTTGTATTATTATTGAAATTTACATATTCTTATCTATCATTATCTTTTAATAATCGTATCGTGTGTATTTGATTACAAACTCTCCCAAACCAATTTTCTATGTGAGAAAATCGTTTCTTTAGTAGCATTTGATTTCAATAAAGTAGCCTGAACAGCTCATAAATGAAATAAAAATCACCTAGTTGCGATAAAAATATGATTACCCGCTCACCGCCCAGCACCAGCAAAGTAATATTCAATCATAACATTTTCCAATATAGTTAGGAACGTTAGGAGGAGAAAAATGGCTTCTCGGTAGACTCCTTGGTGAGAAAATAACGTCTATGCAGCATTAAAATGGTTGGGTACCAGTAAAAAAATACGTTTCTCTTTAAAAATCGCAGTTATTTTAATTTATTTCACAATTTTTTTTTAATTTCCTACAATTTCTTGTCCACATTAGATATTTTAGGACTTTGGTCAAGCGTGGAAAGTCTTGCTGACTTTAAAATTTTCTCTGACAAAAGCGGGATATGTCAGAAAAATTGCAGTTACTCCAAATTCCAAGATTTTATTCAGTACCTATTTAGGTCCTTTTCAGAGCGCTTATACAGTATGACACGTCCCAAAATGTGGCTTGCCCTCCTATCACCACCTCGTGACAACATAATATGGGCTGGTGCTGAGAAGAAGTGAAGAAAGAAACTCAGTCACCTTTGTCAGCCTCTTTTTCAATCAAATGCAGCTACAGATAGTAGATAACTCATTAATTTATTAACAGTGGTCGCTCCTGCAGTATACCAAAACTTTTTATGATACATCGCCTTCGCAGCTCAGTAATTGATTACGTTCGATCAATAACCCGATATAATTCAGCGAAACTGGGGCAGGTCGAATCAATGAAGTAACGATCGCCCATAGTTTTGTTGGTCTAGTAGTTCAAGTTGTATGGCCGTTTGAGACTTGTTTGTAGAGAAACGTTCTTATGTATGTCTAAACTAGTATTTACTGAATAACTGGATCACTGTTTTAGTTGTCAGGTTGATTCTTCGGCTGTTCGAGTTCCTCATCCACTTAATTATTTATTTATCCACTTAATTATACTTTCATCCACTTAATCCTGAATTATGTTGACTAATATTTATTTTATTTTATTTTATTGGACGTCGATAAATTTTCTTACGTCCCATAGTCTCACTGTAATTTTCTCTTTGATAGATTTCTTTCCTCGTGTTTTATGTAACAACAACGACCTTTAATATCTTTGTTTGTGTCTAAACATTGGTGACGTAAGAAGGCTATATTGGATAAAAATAGATCCTATTTACCTACTGTTCAATTTACCGTTTAAACAGTAACTCAAACAAGTGATCTTAATTATTAAATTTTCCTTTCAGAACTCGAACTTGGGACACAATGCGTGGTGGAAATGGAGGGGCAGCAGACCGTTCTGCAGTACCCGCAGTCGGCACACGAGAAAGAAAGGTAAATAATAGTCGTTTCTTTACTGTTTGACCTAAACGCTGTCCTACTTAAGTTACTATTAAGTAGGTTGATTCCTGGAGTAGCATAAGTGGTGCTGGTGTGACTTCTTCATAAAAAATCACACATGGATCACGAGACGTGACACTCCTTCACAATCACTACTATGTACTCTCTTGGAAACTAAAAGCATGGGAAATAAAATCACCAATCAAGACCACCAAACTGCTGACTTTGGTCGATATGGTAGCACTTATCAACTATAGTCATCCTGAATTATTCCTGACACACCTCCTAAGTGGCTATTCTGTTGTCTGATTCCTGGAGACACACATAACCGTTGTTCCCTGAAGTTTATAGGAATCCTATAGTAAAAACGCCTTTTGAAGAATTGAAGTTGTGAATAAAAAATCGATAATTATTGACGCTCTACCTTCAGCTAATACTAAATTGAACATGTATTAAAAATACTGATTGAAGCTAAAGTTGAGCATCATCACTGTTTTAATTGCTTTAGTTGCGTTAATTATTATCGGATCAAGTAATAATTGGTATTTTTAACTATGTGTTAATAATATTTGCTCGTTATATTAAATAATTACTTATTGTTACATCTTACAATACTGAAAAAGATAAAACTACATGTAAATTACAATATTTCAAGTCTTTGTGGAACATAATTAATTATGCATATTGTATTTTTAATTATAGGAAGTGTTCGAACACAAAGGACCTTTGAAACCGTCCTTGCTCTAGTTTCAAGAAAGAATCCAATAGGAAGAACGAAGTAGTCTTTGAAAATACAGAAGCGATACTTAAAAAGTCCTCGTTACAGTTAAAATAAAGATACTAAACACGAATGTGTGTGCATTTTGATTTATTGATTGCATTTGTTGTTTACTAATAGGTATTACTAATTGCAGAAAGTATTTACCAATGATTGAATGACTCAGTTTTTGAACCCGACTGGATATTGCAGTGAATTTATTTTTCATTTTAGTTCGAAACATATACTTATTAAGATAAATAAACTATGTAACTACAATAAATAGAACGATTAACTTCGTAAATCGTCCAAGTCATGAAAGCATTGCTTAAAACAATAATAAGTAATATCTTTTTATTGCAATTTTCAACAACGTCTCGGAGACTCACAAATTAGACAAAATGAGTCCGATTTAACCATACTTCGCCAATAAATCACATATCTCCTGAAGAATGTCGTGACGCAAAGAATCGTTTATTTAGCGATTCGATATGTTTAATGTTTACGATCGCGGTAGTATTTGTTTTTGTTGGCAATAAGCAAACATTTGAGCAAATATGTGAAGTAAGTACTTACTGGTTTGTTCCGATTTGCATTTACGTTTTCAATGTCGATTGGATTTCAAAATACACGTGTCGTTCGTTTGGGATGCTCTGATTCGCATCACCTCGGGTGGCGCAAGCGCCGGTGTTGCGGGCACAAAGCAGATACAATCAAATTGCATTTTTGTAACAAAGATGGTCATTGATGAGCTGTAGAGTCGGCAAACACGAATATAGGAAGGAGCGTATGAGAAGAATGATAATGCACTCTGATAATTGCTTCCTCACTCCACAACACGCTAAAGCTAATTCGTTTCAGATAGTTATTGTTTTACCCCTGCTAATACTAAGATGAGATTAATAAAGTTTTTGAAAGCAACTTTTTGAGCACGAAATTCTGCAAAAATAACTGGAACGATAAACATTCATGATTGACTTCGGATCATCACGTTCACCGACCGATATTACTTCAGTCCGTGTTAATAAACCCTGTCCAATCAAAGCCAATATTTATTTTAATGAAACCCTCTTTCCACCCTCGAAAAAGTAGGGCAATAATATCGAAAAAATAGCCCATTCGTTGTAAATGAACATTGGTAATAGTCATAAGGGGTGGTAGGGGGTTAGGGGGTCGTGCCTCACCTAGCTTAGTTTTCCAGAACACCCTCCGTCATGCACCCTAGCGGCCGGCGGGTCGGAAAACTCCCATCATGGAAACTAAAACGTGGTAGATTGAATTCTGGATTTAATAGTTTAAAGTACACATTTGTTTGCTGGTGCTCATTCAATATCCAATTTAATATTATCGATTGTAATGTTTACATGAGAACAATAACGCGTATTATTGGATCGTTAAACAACCAGAGTTCAGTTCACCTACTTGTTGCTTAATAATTATTGACATTACAATATGGCAGAATTCAATCATGATTGAATTCGTCGTCAAAGAGATCCAACAGCTTGGCTTATCCATGTTTTTGAAACTTGCGTGTGCAATTGCACATAAAATACTAATAAGTTTCAAACAAAACTAAAACGGAAGCTCACGCCAAGTACAATTAAGCGTATAAAAATAACCACATAACGTTACAATTGCTCATGTTACGTATCTAAAATTTATGTTACGAAGGTAATTTTTTAATAACACTCCACTGGGGCTATAAAACTTCAGCCGACCGCATACTGCATTATGCAAATGGATACCTAACTGTAGCTACGGCTAAAACGTAGCCTACTTTGAAAACTTATGTATAAACACACATTTAGCGTAGCGTTGATCGTGTTAACTTAAATCTGAAGAGGTATTTTGCTCACGCGCATGTCAGGTCGTTGACCCGCCTATACTAGAATTACAGCTTCTTTTTTACCCGGTATGGCTGATCTGCAAAAAGTTGGTTAAAACACCGTGTGCTCACAATCTGATAATAAATCATGGAGTGTTAATCCAATGATTAAAACATGGAGATAAATAATCTGGATCTTCTTATTTAAGATGTTGCTGGAATAAAGCAAAAACGATTTTTTTGTAGGTTTACGTAGTCTTGTTTATGTTAAACATATTTTTTAAGAGCATTGACCGTGTACGGAATATGCCCGAGTAGAAAGACTACAATAAAATCAACATAGCACAAATACATCGTGCGAGGCAAGAGAATGGGTGATCATAGTGTCCAATGTAAATTATTGAAAGAATACTGTTAGTAATAGATACGCCCTCTATCTAATAGATGTCGTGCCCTGAGTGTCCAAGCAACTGCACTCAGGAGGATTTGATGAGTGCTACTGACAACGCCACTCTTGTGGCGGAGTCTTGGGCTGGCAATGTGTAGGTTTGTTGTCGACACGAAAAGAAGAAGAAGGATAAGAATAGATACGCCTAGGTTTTACATAGTTCTTGCGTTATCAAGGGTGTTTTCACGCCCACCGGCTAACAACTATTACAAGGCAATCTATACTTCAATTACTGATAGACGGTGAACTAATCACTGGTTCAGCCGTGCGTGATTGCCTGACTGGGCAGACGACGTCAAGTATTGATTTGACGAGGCGACCCATATTACTTACTGATGGCGCGATTTTTAATATTCGATAATGTAACACAAGCCAAACGTCAACGTTACTTTTCGAATTCAAAATTGGCTGTTTTCCTAAAGTGTCTTTCATAAAAATACACGTTTTTTTGGATCTTTTTAGGTATAAAATCACTTCTTTGTCCCATAAAAAGTATTCGTGGGAACCGTTAGGTCTTCTATTGAATATCGTCAGAAGCTCGGAGGTGTCCCTAAAGTCTAACTTCAACATTTTAAATGAAAATGAAGTTAATGCGATTCACTGAATACTGCAAATAGTCGCTCTTCATGACTCCACATCGTAGCATGACCTCACAGTTGACTGAATCATGCAATTATCAATATTGATTATAGCTGACCCGGCGAACTTCGTACCGCCTTAGCGTAGAGATTTTCTTAATATTTTTTTCCGTAAGAACCATCCTTGGACTTCCACAAACATTTAAAAAAAAGAATTATCGAAATCGGTTCAGCCGTTCACACGTGATGCCGTGACAACGCGAAACGGGTTTCATTTTTATATATATAGATTAAATTGCTGTTTATTGTTGTTGTTTGATTATGTCGTCAGTTCAGCGGATTTCTCTTCGTAAATATTTGTCCTTTCTCTATTTGATTGAACTCTTGTTCCTTTTTATGTATTTACAAATACTGCTTTGCTGTTGTCCGTGACAAGATCACAAAGCAACTTTCTTTCTACAATTATCATTATCTGTATTTCAAGTTATTCTATTCTTATCAACTTGTACAATAGTCTTATCTAGAGATAGCCTATTTCTGGATAAACTGGACATAAAGTAACAGAATGGGCTAGAATTCTTCTTGATTCAAATAGACCCTAGGTTGTGATTTGAAACTACCGTTTGTGAGTATGTTTTCAATTTAAATATACTTGATTCAGTAAACTTACTTACATTTTGTATTGACCTTGTTTGTATTCCACGAGCGCTGTATCAGTGGAAATGATTTCATTGCTCGTCTGTAGATAAGCGTATCGGCCGTTATCTTTACGGGGACAATTTTACTTTCCCTTTGTTCTGTATTTTAGGCGCTTTTCAGGTTATTTTATTAAATAAGGGTATAAAAAGCTTCCAGCAGAAATGGTAATGTAATCATGTTTTTTTTTATTGAAAAATACTGGGTGCAATGTAATCATTTTAAAATGTTTTTGTTTATTGAAAAATACTGGGTCGAATAAGATCGTAGACACATATGCGTCTGAACACTTGAAAACATGATTTACCACAAAGATACTGGCACTAAACAAACCGTTAAAAGATGAAAGGAGACTAACCTTTTCAGGTCAAGCAGAACACGTATCAAGATCCGCACGTACGCGCAGACATTGTAATCCGCGGCTGTCTCTATCACACGGCTGTCTCGCTCGCACGCTGCAGCGTTTTTCCCTCAAGGCGGAAGTCTTGCGTTCGTGGTTTCCCGAGGACCTCTACAATCTCTTTGTGTGCGACCTCATTTTGTTGAATACACTCTTTAACGCTGTCAGATGAATGTCGACGTTCGCAACGCACTTGGCGTCGCAGGCACCAGTGCTGCTATTGTCTGTGGAGAAAGCCAATTTACGGAACAATTGAAGTTTTATTAACATGTTAAAAGCATAATGCAAGCAAGTTTAATCCTGAAAACCAAATTATAAAGGGTTACTTACCAATCCCCATTCTAACATCAAAGACGAGGACCGAGTGTATGTCTTTTATAACTGTCTCACTTTCTGAGCTTCACGCGTATACGCATATTTAAGTATATATCACTTGAGAAATCTGACCTAGCAAGATAAAAGACATCTAGAATTCTACAAATCTAAATTGTTAGTAGCTAGAGCGTGCCGGAACGAATAAAATTAGGCTACCGTACAAATTAAAACTAACTTACAGTGAAGGGGTTCCGAATTTAAAGTGGGTAGGTACACGTTTGCCGAAGCAAGGAGTTTCCGAATTAATTATGGAGATAGTGAAGGGCACGTGAGCGCAATTTGAGTATACTTAGAGCCAGCCCGCGCGATAACGGCGGAGTTAACGTCTGATGAACTAATAGATTACTCGGCGCACCCTGTATACACGCATTATAGCTGGGAGTAGGGTTGCCAGGTCCCAAAAACACAAAAGCCGGACTCTGTGCTTCATTTACCCTAAAGGCCAGACATCTGACGGGGGGGAGGGGGGGGGTCGAGTGAGTACTATCATCGGTTGCCCAAGGTCCTGATGCGTGCGCTTCATATTATTCTGTGGCTCGACTTTCGCCTGACGCGGCAGTCTAATAAAAAGCCTAACAAAAGCCGGAGACGCAATCAAAAAGCCTAACTATGTCCGGCTTTATCCGGACGCCTGGCAACCCTAGCAGGGAGTGCTAAAACGGTGCTTAAGGAGTCAAAGCGACATTAATAAATCAAGTAGCTCTTACAACACACAGCAGTCAATTTGGCCTATTATACATGAGTAAATTCAAATATTGTTCATGTCATGGCCTGTAAACTATAGAGATACTGTAATAATATGAATGCAGTCTTGCAACTTGAAATCAGTCTCAAGACAAACTAATTTTAACGCTCTGTTTACTTTGCGATATCATCTCCTTTGAGAAACATGTTATTTTTTATCATTAATAATATCTTAGCTTGTCTTAATACAAATTACTGTGTTAATAAGACACTAATGGCGTATTTATGTTTTATGTTCTATTTCAACAGTCAATTAATGATGGATAAAAATAATAAAATTACTAAAAGCTACATGTCGCCGAAAGATGAAATTGGATTCAAAATTAATAAACGCATTAACCTATTAAAATCTCTTTGCGCGCCCAAAATTCAGGGAACCATTTACGAGGTCTGCTCCACGCTTTAGTTAAATGCGTGCTAATCCCATTGTTCCATACATTACGACTTTGCAGGGCTACCAGGGGCTCCAAAAGCTATAAATTGTAACCGCAAACACTGATATAGGGCGAGCCTACATTGGTAAACGCCGAGAAAAAACATGCTTCTAACTAAAATATAGGTTTACATTTATTGAGATCTTCTAGCCTCCCAGATATCTTTCAGTTATTATTGGTAAAATTGTTAAGGACATCCAAGTAAATAAAAAAATATATATTATACAGTGTGAGTCACGTTAAAGTGTACATATGAAAATAGATGAAACTAGACCTTTTTTTATCGACAAAGAGGTTAATATAAATAATAAAAACCACCAGTTGTAGGGGCATTTTTTGGAGAAATTTATCAAATAACCAAAAAAACACGAATTTTTAAGCAGATTTTTTTCAAAAAGTATCATTTTTATTATTTGTTGGCCTTTTTTGTGTATTTTATGTATTTTTTTAGTATTGCCTGTTATTTAGCATTGTTTCTGTTTTTATTTTATCAGGATATACCGCTTAGTTTAAAAGTTATTACGTTTTCTTTACAATAAGTAATTGGAAGAAAAAAAATTCTATAAAAAAATAAAAAAGAATCTAAAAAAAATTTTGACCTCTTTTTTGTCGATAAAAATAGGTCTAGTTTCATCTATTTTCATATGTACACTTTAACGTGACTCACACTGTATATGAACTAAAAACTTAAAAGACCGGCTAAACATAAAGCGCACGAGTAATCTAAATATGACCTTTCTAAACTCAATATCAACTCTGCCCGTCTCTTGAAAAAGGTCTTAGTTTAGTTCAATGAACAATTTATTCAATTTACAAAGTTCACTTCAATGTAGCCTGGCCCTAGAGGGATGAAACCCATTTCAACCGATTAGGTCGGACACGTAATCCTAAAGGTATTATCCGATGTTACGATTGCACATCGCAATCTGTAAAAAATCGATATGGTAAGCCGTTTAACGCTGCACTTGCTCGATGCGACTTATTGACACGTGAGCGTTTGTTGTGACTTGTAAATAAATAATTGCTGTTTTAAAATTAAATTCAGGATAAAAGAATAATGACGAGTCATTATCATCATCATTTCAGTCACAGGACGCCCATTGCTGAACATAGGCCTACCCCAATGATTTCCAAACTGGCCGGATGGTAAGGGCCTGCATCCAGCGCCTTCCTGCTACCTTTATAAAGTCGTCTATCCCGTTTGTGGGTGGACATCCTACGCCCTAAGACTCGAATGTTTTAGAAGAGTGTGTGTATAAGAGGAATTTGATCCTTAACATAAATAGAAAAAGAAAACATCAAAGCCATAGAAATTACATAAAGTGTGCGACTGCGAGGCAATTGGCTTTTAGGAAGGTAAACAATTGAGTTTCCACATCCGAATCTAGTTAGTTTTAGGGGCACATGTATCTATTTTGGCTCCCGCCGGTAAATAAAATTTATAGGCCGTATTTCACGTTGCCCTAGGAAACTGACTTATTGGGCCTCCGAGAAAATCGCGGATGATTTATTTGACGTGCCCTTTGGTACGTCATTGCATTTTTATACGTTCACAATTTTCCCGATAAAACGTGAAAGAAAGTTTTATAGAGTTCCTCTCAGTTTTGTTTGGATTGCACGAGGAAAATCTTATTTACTTTGTTTGATGTTGTAATGCTCTGTCAAGGCGAAATGTAACCAGCCGTGTATGAATTGTTATTACAATTTAATACTCTATCTTCGTATCTTAATCTTTTCAACCGACTTCAAAAAAAGGAGGAGGTTCTCAATTCGACCCGTATGTTTTTTTTTTTCTATGTTTGTTACGCGATAACTCCGCCAATTATGAACCGATTTGAACAAATCTTTTTTCAGCGTATAGGTAATACCTCAAGGGTGGTCCCATTTAAATTTAATAATAAAAAACACAACCCCCAAGGGTGGAAAATTGGGGATGAACTTTTTTATACGCAATATCTCCGCCGATTATNTCGGACCCTGGATTAGAGGTGGGCGCCGATATAAAATTGGTCGGCGGCGGCGCGCCGACTTTTTGACTTCGGCGGCGGCGGCGTCGGCGGCGTGACCTTGTTTGACCTTTATTCATTAGGTATTTTTAAAATATCAGCTTTTTTAGTATCTTTCGCCAAGACTAATCAGGTGGATTGCAGTTGGTTGGGGTTTGACACGATAGAGCCACTGCCGCAATGGTTTACCCTAGTAAATTAGCTCTTTTGATCGTAAATACTTTGATATTTGATTAGCGGGCTTGGCTGAGATCAGGTTTTCGTGTATTTCCTAAAGGCCAGCGTACCAATGTGCCGATAAAAGTACCTTTAACATGTATTTTTGAACTCTTTGGAGGCACATAGTTAATGTTGGATTAGCTGACTGTCGGTCGAATATTATGTTCAGATTTGTTTTATTTATATTAATATGGTCTTTCCGTGTCATCCTACGGTCCAGGATTTTAATGCAGGTTGATTGCAGTAATGTGTCAAGGTCTAGATTGGTCAGGGGATAACTTTCACGTCTTAAATGATAACATGGTGAGACTTCGGGGCTTGCTTACTGCTGCGGGATTTAGCTGACTTTGCAACAGTCTAGTCGCTTTAAGATCACAGTTACATTTGAGGAAGGCCGCAGCTTTCTGGTGTCTGGGCTACTTTACTAGTAAATGTTATCGAATACCGGACCAAGTATAGAGTCCTGGGGTACTCCAGCTCTGCAGCTAAAAGAGAAAATTTTGTCAAGGAGTTTGATTTAAAACTGCCTGTCACTGAGATAAGACTCCATCAGCAAGTAGTAGAAGTGTGCTGGAAGGTACTTTTTAATTTCATAGAGTAGTCATTTATGCTAAACCCAGCAACTTTTCCAAACACATTGTACACAGATATGTGCTTTTCGATATCTCCCCTCTCCAGCTTAACCCAAGTAGCTCAAGGTGTACTGAGATGATGAGTCCTAGATGGGCACTGAAACGCCTGGACAGAGAGAGCCTTATACTGGCATCACTGGTCAAAAGTTGGGCGACTGGCCCCGAGGAATTCGACCCCACTAGGGAGGCAGAGTGGTTCCGGGAGACCATGTCGCACGTGTGAGACGCGGCGATGCCCAGAGTCACATCCTATCCTACGCCTACAAGCTAAGAACACCGCTCCTGGCCCCGATGGAATTCCGGGGAAGGTGTGGATGCTTGCCTTAAGGGCAAACGAACGGGATGGAGCCGCGCTTTCGCACTCTGTTAACGGCGTGCCTAAGGGAGGGAGTCTTCCCGCGAGTGTAGAAAACGGGGAAGCTCGTCCTCCTGAGAAAAGACGGCCGGCCGGCTGATTCCCCATCAGCATACAGGCCCATTGTTCTGCTGGATGAGGCGGCAAAACTTTTTGAGCGCGTCATTGCTGTCCGTCTAAACAGACACCTAAATGGAACAGGCCCGAATTTGTCGCCTAACCAATTCGGTTTCCGCCGGGGTAGGTCAACCCTTGACGCTATAGCTGAACTGAAGGACATAGCGGAAAAGGAGGTAGCAAGAGGGGGGAGCGCTGTGGCAGTGTTCCTAGACATCGGCAACGCGTTTAACAGCCTTCCCCATAGCTGTATAGAGGAGGCCTTAAAACATCATGGGGTTCCTCTATACGTTCAGGCTATAATTCGTGCCTACCTAGCGAGAAGAGAAGTGACATTTCCAACGACTAATGGCTGGGATGGGAGGCCAATGTCGTGCGGTGTCCCACAGGGTTCCTTCCTTGGGCCTCTCCTGTGGAACATCGGCTACGACTGGGCCATCCGCGATATTCGGCTGCCCGGTATCAAGGCCATTTGTTACGCGGATTCTGCAGGCTATGTCAGTCACTTTGGTTCTGCGGGTAAGCGGAAACATGGCGGTCAACTCCTCAGATAGTCAGGTACAAAGATGTCCAGAAGCAGCATTTGAAAAGGTGCAAAATGGGCCCTCTCAAATCGCAATGAGAAGGTTTGGCTGCACAGCGCCTAGAATGGCGGAAGATTGTGAAGTGGCGAATCCGCGAGTTCAAGGAGCAGCGCACAACTGAACTCGACGCAAAACGCGATGATGTAAATCCCGTCCATCTGCCGCCATTCACTATAATTATGTTGGCGGCGTGCTCAGATACTGTCAATGTGCGAAGTTTGCCACAAAGATCGGCTATGTAAGCTATCTTCGGACGCACCAGCGCCGCCAAGACAGCTAAGTCGAAGTGTTCACCATGACCGAAATCGGTCGGATGAATCATCATCATCAGCAGGTCTCAAAGACAGGCATAGTTGCAAGTCTCGGATCAAGTCCAATACTTGATCTTATTTTTGGATTGAACTGTGGATTTTTTAGATTATCCGTGTCGTAAGGTTTAAATAAACCGGCTTGTTATATAGCAAAGGTCTGAGNTCAACCGACTTCAAAAAAAGGAGGAGGTTCTCAATTCGACCCGTATGTTTTTTTTTTTCTATGTTTGTTACGCGATAACTCCGCCAATTATGAACCGATTTGAACAAATCTTTTTTCAGCGTATAGGTAATACCTCAAGGGTGGTCCCATTTAAATTTATCAACCGACTTCAAAAAAAGGAGGAGGTTCTCAATTCGACCCGTATGTTTTTTTTTTTCTATGTTTGTTACGCGATAACTCCGCCAATTATGAACCGATTTGAACAAATCTTTTTTCTGCGTATAGGTAATACCTCAAGGGTGGTCCCATTTAAATTTAATAATAAAAAACACAACCCCCAAGGGTGGAAAATTGGGGATGAACTTTTTTATACGCAATATCTCCGCCGATTATAAACCAATTAGAACGATTACTTTTTTGTTGTATAGGTATTATCAAAAGGGTGGTTTCATGCGAATTTCAAGAAAATATTTCACCCCCAAGGGTGGAAAATTGGGGATGAACTTTTTTATACGCAATATCTCCGCCGAATATGAACCAATTTGAACGATTATTTTTTTGTTGAATAGGTATTATCAAAAGGGTGGTTTCATGCGAATTTGAAGAAAATATTTCACCCCCAAGGGTGGAAAATTGGGAATGAACTTTTTTATAATATACATTAAGAATATGGTCTCAATGTACTGCCTACCTTCAGTGGTAACATCAAGGTTAACTAAAAAGCAAGAAATAAGTAAAATTTTATAAAAAAAAAATAATGTAATTAGTAATTTAATTATTTTTCTACGTTTTAGTGTAGGTTTTTTGGAGTCGGTTTTTTTTTTTTTTTATAAAATTTTATTGAAAAGTAATAGCAACATTACTCAAATGTATTGCTATGCAAATGCATTAGCAGTCAATGTACAATATGTATTTTTCCTTTATAATGCAATGTTTCTTTCATTGGCGACTAACTCTTTCATCCCATAAAATATTTCAATCAAGAAGCGTAAGTATACTCTTACACAACAAATAAATCGTATTCATCCAAAAAAACGAACAATGTATGACTGCGTAACTCAAATATTGGCGTTAGTCAAACAGCAATTTGGCTTCGTACACGGCACATACATAAAACTACACAATACAAATCGGATAAGGCCGACTTAAACTATTCATTAGGTTGTTCTGGACCCCAGAATTATTTAGCAGCCTACGCAGGGCTGTAGCTCACGTCGCTTGTTTGACGCTTTATTTTCGGCCGAGCAATAAATATGTGATGTTCGGAAATAAAAAGGTTACGCTCATTTATACCAAATTGGGGCTTTTACTGTGCTTTTATACAAGGAGCCTCGAGCTGAGTGGTAAAGTGATTCGGTGATAGCATTTTTGCTGCTGGGCTTCCAATCGAAGTTGTCCTTGTCAGTTGCTCTCTACCCGTCGCTGATTGTTATTATCCAATTTGGAATCACCTTCAAGTTTCAGATTCAGAGTTTATTCGATTTGTAAACCGTTGAATTGAGCTGTCGATTATACCTAATGGGTGTGACGCAAAACATAATCGTTATAATGTCCTTGCAACTTGGTCGTACATCCATACAAGAACGTATTCATCCAGGGACAAAAACAAGGCAGGTCGATACCCCTGGTCGTTTACGCATAGCTATTTCCCTCATCAACCTGAGTGCTCGGCTCAGCCCAATATTGCGGTTCCGTCGCGCGCCCATTTCTCTTTATGACAACTGGAAATCTAGCCTTTACTGCAGATCTTCGGGAAAGTGAAATGTTATCGAGCAAGCCTGTGAAACTACAAACGGCCTGGAACATGTTTCGGAGGCGATAAAACAACTCTGTTCCATTCAATCGTGTGCGCTTTATGTTGCGATTGATAGAGGAATAAATGCCAGAGGTTTTATTGTGGACATTGGAGTGAGTAGTTTTGGGTCTGTTACAACGTTTTTGCTGAGTTTTGGAAAACGTCATTTTGGTTGTACCTTTTGTAGGGGTGATTGGGTGAAAGTCAATTCTCACGCGAATTTCATCCAACTACAGAGATATCGACTGGTGTGAAATTATTGCAAAGTAACAATACATTTGGCTTATGTGCGTAACTTAAAAGTATTCTATGACGTAAATGTAACTTACTTCAGCACCTACTTTAAATGCAAGAAAAAATTATGACGTGCTTTGAAGCGGACGTTATCCGACTCTATCCGTATAGGCTTCTAACGTTTTTCATTAAGGTTCTGAATCACAACAGTTCCACGTTTACAGAAAAAGAACCTTATGCAAATCTTCCAGAAGAACAAGAAGCAAACAATTAATACCAGTCTTTGTGACGCGAAGGAGCCAATTTGCTTCAAAACAAAGAGTTTTAATTGAGGTCGATGAGACACGAGTCGGCGACCAAGCGGGGCGCAGTTCAGTCATGGGACCGAACAGTTATGGCATTACACGGTGCACCTGTGATGCGGTGCGTGAACTGTACCGTATCACGCCGTTAGCCCGAGCATTCAGGGTGGAAACCTAAATGGAAGTTTTCGACAGCTCCGAAGAATGCTTTTAAAAAGTTTGCGATTAGAAACATAAATAACAATTATATCGGCAATAGATGAGGCGTTCCAGAAAATAATGAAAGTTTTTTAGGTATCCGTACACAACCGTATCAACACCTACACGTTCAAATCAAAAGTATAGAGACACTGCGAAATTGAAAATGAAAAAGAATCGTAATATTATTGTAATAATTTGATCATTCTTTCCCTGTACTCTTCGTATATTAAGGTCAATAAAAAGTAAATTAATTTCTACCAAAGTCACCGGTCGTAAAATGTTGATAAAAAACTTGAAATTATGAATGAAATAAATTACTTTTTTGATTACATACTGTTTTATTGTCAATACCTTGCAATTAGCCAGTAGGTCTTAATCAACGTTCGTCGAATTCTGCAGCAGCATTGAGCGTCGCCCACACTTCCATCGTTGCGATGGATTTTCCTGGAATTGACGCTGGAATTTGCTCAGCGTCGCCTGTGAGCTTGATTCGATTGCTGTCAAAGGTTTCCTGTTTATTCCACGGAGAATCGGTTTTATCAACAGATTAATCGGGCTCAGTGTTACGTGCTTTTCAGAGATGAAATTGCCGTGTACGTTCATTTCGTGTGAGACAGTTATCTCAATCCACTGAGTTTTATGAATGATGGTATGTGATGTGAGAGATTTACAATTGCCATTATTGCTTACAGGTGTGACGAACTCCTTGTGTGTGATAAAGTTCAACAGTTAAACCGTGATTGTTTAGTTGAGATTGTGGTAGTTTTTAATTAATAAGTAGTTCTGCACTTTTTAACAAGGTTTAAAGCGAGCTTTTGTGCTTTGCCAGTACACTGCGCTTAACTTGCAAGTTTGTTCTGGACTTTGTTCTTTGCCAGTTAACATTTCGTATTACAAAAAACTTCTAAATCTGCTTCTACCACGTAACTGGTTGCGAATGTTTAATGTAGGTTTATTACTTAACTGAATATTACTTCGATCACCTGCCCCCCTAGACAAAACGCACTTTTTGATCGAATCGAAAATCGAATCCGTCAAAACCCCATACAAAAAAGGGGCTTTTCGACCACTTTTCGACTGGTTTGCGATTATAATTTGCACTTTGTCTAGACCCACTGATTTAATTATATCAATGCAGCTCAGTGTTGCCAGTCGGGTCTAGTCAGAAATTACCAAAAATATAAAAAAGTAACCTTTTTGAATAATTGCGGAGCGATGATTGTGTAAGGTTGTTCATGGATGGAAAATGAATACAATTGATCATCTAAATTCGAAAAGTGACCAGTCGTATAAAAACGTTTCATGGATTTGCGTTTTATTATCGAAAAACATCGCTAAAAAAAACATTTTTTTTTAACAAATAATAAATCAAATTCAAGTTTAAATGCACTTTATGACATAATTTTTACATTGTCACTATTAATATTTTTTACTGAATAACCTGTAAAAGTTAATTCTACAATTTCTGAAAAATCACCTAAAAGTAACCTTTTTATTAGTGTAACCTAAAAGTAACCACTGCAGTTCAAAAGTAACCTAAAAGGTTACAAAAGTAACCTTCTGGCAACACTGATGCAGCTTGAAACACTGGCTCGTAATCAGCAGAGCATAATTGAATTTTTCGGAATGCCGGAGTGGTAAGTGGTAATCGAATCGTTACGCTTTGGTGCTTGCACGGAGGTGCAGTTTCACGGAATTGGGATGTTGACACCAGTTACAATTAACTCCAGAGTAAGTATCTAAAGAAGGCATTCAATTTAGGAGTTCAATGTTTCTTTATTTTTATTATTTATTTTGGAAAACGTCCAGTTGATCTGAAAATTAGTCGCAACCCTCTACTTTCATGTCTCTCACTCTAAAGAAATCTATCGACACAAAATGAACGAACTCTACATAGTATAAACCGTAGAATGTGTCAAACTGTGTAGAATGTGCCACGTGATGTGTCCTGACCATTCGTTCGCCAGCATTTTGAAATAGGAACTTGAATGAATTGGTGTATAAATTATCTTCTTGAATGGATCGGACTCGGATCAGAGCAGACGTTGTCCGAAACCACTCTAACTCTACGACAGCTGTGTCAGCTGTGTTATATTTCTTTGATGAAACGCCGGAATTCATTTTCTTTTACTTGCTTTAAGTCACGAAGACTTACCAACTATTTTCGATGATATCTTTGAGATGAATGGTTTAGCTAATCAACGTATTGAACGAAAAATGTTTTGTTATTCGTTGTAAACGTTTGGATAATATAAAGTCCATCTCTAAACGATGAATTGTTGACAGTAATTGCTATACTGGTGAAGTGATAAAAGTGAGCTACCTAAATAAAAAGTATACATTGTGCAGTTATACGATCAACATTCCGTACTATTGAAGAGAGATTGTGCCTTACAATTTACAATTCACCGTAACCAAATATCCAAGTTATCGCGAATACCTTCTTAAATTGCGTTACTTTCTTATGTACTTATTTACATTTGATAAACAACGGTTTGTAAATATTGTTATTGTTAGTAACTTATTCTAGTTTCTACTAATATTCAATTAATACAATAAAAGGACAATGGTATCGTTAAAGGCTCCTTCGGCAAAATTTCGCTAATATGAAAATGAAAAGGCAAAATCTCAAGCTTTAGTACTCGAACGTTAAGTCTCTAAATTAGGTTATAAATCGTATTAATGCAGTAATTCATCTGGATTTGCGTTAAAATACTAACAAAAGAGTTATCAGTGCGGATAACGAACGATCCGTCAATGTTTTATCTTTGTTTGCAGGACCGTACCATTTCTTGCGCGAACTTGAAATGCCAATAGGCTTTAGTAAAACTCTTTACACGTGATAACATTATCGCGCTTATCAAATTTTCATTGCCGACGAGCCCCACATAGAATGAAAATTCTGCACATAAAACATTCCGAAATAAATAACGTTCACTCATTTTAGCGGTATGTAATTCAATTCCCTTGCCTACTTTTCACCTTTACGTAAAAAAAGAAATTGCGCGTGTTGAATATTGAATGTGAATGAATTGCGTCGGACGGAGGCGAATGATTTCCGACGCTCCATCACTCACGTCCGATGCGATCCTTTGCATCGTCGAATCACGAGTGCGCCGAATAAATATCAGGGGATACAGTCTCATGGGATCACGTACACTATACAGCAACTAACACCCCCTGCCTGGGAGTAGATGAGTCGTTAACCGCTCGCGCCTCGTAAACAGCGTCGCTGTTTGAATTTTTATGAAACGATTATGCGATGGATACTAAGCGAAAACATTGTTCGCAATCCCGAAGCATTTTTCCAAGTCAATTTAAAGAAATAGAAACAATATGATAATAATACGGAGTTAAAAATGGCCGCAAATAAAAACCAGTTTCGCAACTCATTTCATGCAATTTTACAACTCGCATTCTGATGTTAATGTCAAGGTGACGATATTCATCGAGTATGTATCACCTGTTCTACTATCTTGCGGAGCTATTTTCTTTAAAGTTAACCTTACTTCGTGCCTTTGTCTTTGAGAAGTACTTCCATGAAACTAGCATCAATCAGAGTTTCGACGTAAAACTACGAACAAAGAAGTGACTGTTTATAGTCGAACTTCAAGGATTTCAGTTTGTCTTGGTTTTAGTTGAAACAGTAAATGAATTTTCCGAATCTAGATGCGAAAGTTGAAAGTTTCACATTAGCATTTAGATTAACATTTAGGACGGTAGGTACCTACATTGGCATAGCTAGCCAATAGGGCTCGCCTTTTAAACGCGTCGGAACCAAAGAAAGTTTAGCAACAAGCGAACTCCCAATTGAGTTTTGCTGTTGTACACTCTTCCCGAAAACTTCTGTATTATTTTCTCCTGTATCATTTGTGTTTCGTTCTTGGAACGGATAAAGTTTCTTTTCGTCTCTTTTTATTGAAAAACATTTTTGTGTTTTGTCTTCGAATGTTCATTTTCGATTGTGCGGATAGAAGCAATAGAGAAGTTAGGAGTGAATTGTATTTGCTACAGTAATTTGCTTGAATATAATTTGCAATATTAAATGAATTTTCTAACAATGGTTATCTTTGACTTTGTACTGATAGTTAGACCATCTGAATTTAGATTTGCAAAAGGACTATCCCGTCTGATTCCCTCAAGTCTCGGGAAAAGGGATATGGGCTGAAAGGTTTCTCGTTTGCTCTATAACATTGTTACACATTTGATTCTAATTTTCCATTACTGTTGGTCTTTCCCTTAAACATACGAGAGATGGGAGCATTCTTTAAGTGAATGCATCTTCAGAATCAACGCCACAGTAGAGAGTACGTATAAATTACCAGTTTCCTTGCTGTTATCAAAGTTTTTTGTTCCTTCTCTGACTTGCTACTTAGGTTGAATTAGTTACTAGTTGTTTAGAATACTGCTATTAGTTAATTAGTAAGCTGTCCTTTGACTTAACTGTATTTAAGTAGATGTAGACGAACCGTTTATTAACAACTGTTTCGACCCCCGCAGTTATCAGAGCGGAAAGCGCGCGGCCTTGTACCGAGCCGTCAATGTTCACCTCATTATGGATTATTCTGCTAGTAAATGGCTATATAAACTACATATGCTTATTGAGACAAAGACAAATACTCTGTAGATGTGAGAGTCCAGTTTGAAACATGTAGGACGTCTTTGGAAGTTCTATAGCCTGAACCAAGTGTTGTCCCAGCCTACGCGTTAAGTAGATACTATAAAGACAAGAATAGATACTCCTGCGAGATATGTTGTGAGTAATTCTTGTTGCCTTTTACTCTAACAAGTAAAGTTATTCGTTTTTAACACAGCTGATTAGTAGGTATTTGGAATTATTGCATAGAACACTTATTCATTTCTAAATTAGGAAAATATGAGTTTATTCTAACTAGGAAATAAGTATTGGAGTTATTCGCAGAATAAAGTTCCTTTGACGTTTACCTTTGACTTTAGGAACCTACTTCGATTTTTTCGCACTTTAAAAGAGAATCTAGTTGTTCGATCGATTCCCCTGAAACTTGATGTTTGCAATACCTTTTTATAGATCGGGTGTGAATAATCCAGATATCCAGGTACATTATAGAAATATGATTAGTTTGTAGAACGGGTAACATTGTATCCATTTAACCTTCCTCTAAATAATTATGATGTATTTATCAACATCGGCACTAAACAGTATTGTGTGTTGTAGAGAATATTCCCGATAAACCCAGGAAGTAGCGGGCGCGATGCGTACATCAGATAAACGCGTTTGCGAGCTGCCTAGCAATAAAAATACCAGACGTTAGACCTTGAGCCGACGAGTTATAGTCCAAATTCCAGTAATTTCAGCCACTGCGAGGCGTAAGCCATTTTCTTCCCAAAGCCTTTCTAGATAGGTGTGGCTGGTAATGTTTAGCAGCAAAATGATAACGCCGTATTGTTGGTATTATGCTCAACTTTGAAAGCGTGTTCATAATGGTACATTAAACTAGTGCACTTCACTCGAGGGTACTATTATTTTGTGGTAGATGAATGACTATGCTATATTGCCCGTGGGTTAGCACGACAAAAATGTTTTCTACCTAGTCTCTGTTTTGCGAATTTTAAGAACTAGGGTCATAATTCTGGTACCATTTTCTAGATCTACTACAGTTGTTTGGCTACACAGAAACCTTGACATTTTATTTAGATTTCGTCGAAATCCAGAGTAGGAATCAACTCAAATCACGCAACCACAGAGGCGTTCCTGCAATTACTGAAAAACGAACAAAGTCCCATAGGAACCATAAATCTCTACATAATATACACAAGCGTCGGCTTTCATAAAATATAAAGGTATTATTGTTAGAACTTGGGCCAATATTTTCGCAACGTGTTTGTGCTGCTAGATTGCTTCGTGCAAAGCTGTGATTGACATATTCAATACGCTGCGCACTTTTTCACACAGGCCCGGTTGATCTCCGCCCCCAAACATCCGTCATATTCAGCTGCCAGGACAAAACAGCTTTATTTTTCAGCCTGGTAACATTAAAATATACATATTTCATCTATACATGTTCCTAGTCATCGTTAATAGTCCTTTTGGTAAGGTTTCATTGATTAAACTGAACGGCTATTGAAACCTAACAATAGATTCGAAAAGTTCCAATCCAACCGTGATCCAGTTTCGCAATTTACTTTTTATTCTTCTTTTGTGTTACCACTTGACAAGAATTTCGATGGAAATTTTATTAAAATTAATTAAGTTTAAGTACTCTAAACTGTATGTCACAATTACTTGCGCCATTTGCAAACTCTTGAGTGACATCAGTTTCTATTATTTACAAACGCACGGAAACTCGTGACTCGTATGTCATTTTAACAATGGTTATAATAAATTGAGTCGATTTCAAAGCAAATATGACGTCTTAAATTTAAATTTGTTGTGGCTATTTACTTGTTACTCCAGCAAGTTTCTATTGTGTGAACGGCTACTGACTGTTATTGACGCTGACCAAAACTGCGACTTTGGTCGCATTTCCAAGAAAACAAAAAAATACTTATGATCAAAACCTACTACACCAGTGTGCTTACCATGAGTTTACGTTAGGTGAGCTCGCTAGCGAATATGTCAATAAAATCTATGATGATTTTATTTCTCGAAAGTAGCCGCTAGGGGCGCTGCACAATATGTCATACATTTAATGTCATATTTTTACGCAGTCGCTAACGAGCACACCTAACGTTAACTCATGGTAAGCACACAGTACCTATTTACACAAGTTGAGTTACTTATTTGAAATCTTGATTTGCTTTATATCGCCAAAGTCTACAGTTTGCAAGTCTAAGTTGCAAAACGTGAACGTCAACGCGTAAAGCGACATAATATTGTTTCTCCATAAATAATACATGGGTGCACAGCGCGATGAAGTTGCACAACTCGCGAGCGCCGCATCTGGCTGACTTCCTTCATGAATTACTCATGTGCAGTGCGTGCCACTTGTTGTAAGTGCGTTATTATAAATCAAGCAAGAATCTCTGCTTCCTTGGGAGCGTCGCTTTGGAATGACAATTATAAACTGAAGCTCTACGATGAGATTCTAAGAACGAACGCAAACATTGGTTTAGTCCTCGGTGACGAACGGTGGCAGAATATGGACTAGGTTGACTCGGCATGCTAGGACAGTATTTGTTAGCTCGTGTACTTCTATATTCCACTCTTCTCATCGAAACTGAACTTGAAGAAGATTCTGCTGAATATAACTGATAAAAAGTAAATACCTAAACCACTATCCTGTTCTATTATAATTACAAATTCAGTTGAATCTAAACCCTCCAAACCGTGTTTCATTACTAACAACAGGTTTGTTCAGGGACGCTACACACATATGCAACTGATACGGCAACCTTGTGCCAGTTTGTCCCTCCTCTATGACACAACTTGCTCCGCATACTGGACGGATCGCCCTACAATACATCAAACAAAAGGCGTCACAAAACAGCGCCAGCCTGTCTCCGACCCACGTGGGGCGCCTCGTGATTCTCTCGTGACCTCACTTTACTAACTGGTCCAATTTCAACCCTAATCTTTTAGATGTAAAGCTTCTATTAGCATGGTTAATCCATTCCAAAACAATGACATCTACTTTCAATTCCCGATTTCAACCAGCTCCTGATTGAATGTTGCCAGTTTCAATAAGTTATTGAGTTTTTGAGGCGAATGCGAGGCCTTATAAACTACTCAAACACCTTTTTAAGAAACTACGTCACTATACAATCAACATGGTAGCAGAGAAATTTTCCGCTCCAAAAATAGCCTAATCGTTATATTCTTACATAACAAGAACTTCTTAAATCCAAATTTTCCTACTATTGCTTTCCTGTCGGCAAACTTATATCGAACCAGTGAAATGTTAAATGATAACTCGCTTCTACTTTAATGATGCTAATGATAAAGTATCTCCAGCTGGGATGCCGATCGAGGGACTGTAAAAAATGTAGCGCCACCGGTTTTGCTTGTATCAGGTAGTTTCCTTGTAGAAACCGCAAGACGGCGTATGAAACTCAATGAATCGATGTAAACACTAGTTATTTTTATTAAGGTAAATCGCCGTGGAATCGCAATAATAAATGAATATACCGCTGCCTTATTAGTCATCACGTCATTACTTAGTAATGAACCAAAAATAGCAATTGCTTCTTAATACAATTTACACAAACCGCTCCAACTGAAATTGTCATCCGTGAAATTCAAACTGAAGTAACAGTTCGGGAATCCCAAAACAAATTGCGGTTGGTTCTGCATTGCAATTCAGAGAGCAATATTACGGTCACAGATTTTAGCGAGCCACGCTCTCAGGTGGGTTTAAACTTCGGCAAGTTTTGATAAACCACGGGCTTTTATGTTCGTCCAATTGAAATTAATATTGTGCACGAAAATGCTACGCTGCCGCGTTGTTAAATAATGCAGAGAAAAATATGAAAGCCAGACCTGAGAGAGTAGAGTGGTCTAGTAAGTTTTAGACTGCCCACGCAGAAAGTCTTGCAAAGTGTTTTCCCAACTTATTATAGACATGAATATTTGAATGAAATAGTTTACTACTTAAAAATACATAAAGTTAGATCGCGATCTGGGTCACGATGAAGTGGTCAATACTTCTTTCATCGAAAGTTTCGTTTCAACTCTGATACTCGTATGTGCTAAGAACTCGTAGCAAAAATCCAAACAACCGCTAGGACTTGAGCCAATCAGCATAAACAACTGGTTAATGTAGGAAATAATGTTGAACCGTAACTAACTACTAGGTGGACCGACGATCTGGTAAAGGTCGCGGGAAGAGCCTGGATGCGGGCAGCGCAGGACCGTTCATTGTGGAAAACCTTGGGGGAGGCCTTTGTCCAGCAGTGGACGTCATTTGGCTGAAACGAACGAACGAACTAAGTATAATCATCGCAGAAGGCTGCGTACGAGACATGTCTTCACCCCCTAATTGGATAGAGTATCGGACAGCTGCCTAAGTAGAGTTATTTATTCCTCGCCCACACGAAGCCGCGAATAACTGGTTAACTGGCGAATCTCCATACGGGGATTATTAGGGCTTGAAATGTAAACATGAGTTTTAATATCGAGATGCAGTTACTTAAATGGTTAACAAGTGACTCACACATTTCGGAGAAGTGCGATCTTGTGTTGATCTTTCTTTACTTAAATTAAAAATGTTTCTGCCAAAATAACCAGTTTTACTAATTTAATCAAAACTACTCGATGTTAAGACGTTGCTCTCAACCATAGGTCGTTGAACATACAAAAACTTCCCAAGTTTAGCATGTAAATGTAATCCGAAGTCAGAACAGGCAGCCCTGCGCAAATCTCTTAAACTCGACAACTTTACCGATATTGAAACATACTAGCGCCTTTAATTCATGCGATATTGGATTTGCTCGAATAAAAGCGATAAGAACGGAGTCAAAGTATGCGTTTAATAATGTTCAATGTGAACCTGAACTTATGTGCCATTCGTAGCAGAACGTTTGCGTTCGAGATTGGCAGTTGAAGTTTCCCAATTACATTGAGTTTCTGAGTTGAATTAACTTAATCCAAATACAACGTAGAGCGTGTTGAAGCTAGGTATGATTACGTTCCGAATCTGCATTTATATTCAGTCTGCGCTTTAAACATTTCAAGTGAGCAACCGTTTGTTTCCATGCAAGATGGTTTTCTGCATTTATGTGTAGCCAGCCACCCGTTTATAGCCACGCTTTGTAGAGTTCCACTAACGAGTCCACCTACGCAACAGTGAGTCAACGATCCCTTTCTAAGATTATGCTGACACTTTCATTGCAACACCTCGCACTCCTATTTATACCCGCCGTTTGTGTAGGGGAGTGCAATCTGGTTTTTGTTGTCGTCGACCTCGCTGTGAGTAGTAAACAGATTTATGTAGTACACTGACGCACGTGTCCGCCGCTGAGCACGATACGTGTCACAACAAAGGCGGCTGCCTTATTGTTCTCGCGGGAGCTGCGATTTGACGCCATCTGCAATAGAGATCTTCCAAGGTTACGCCCTTGGAGCATCCCAGCGGTACGGCACTAACCTTCCGTAGTAACAGCCGGGCCATTGTTTCACGCGCGATAAGCTTATTATGACATAAAAGAGAACAACACTTCTTTGTAAACACTACGCAATCGGGCATCAATGATGCTTTCGTTCCTAATTCACTCGGAAGGTCACACGAGCTACTTCAGCTACCGATCGATGTTTTTGTTACCGATTCAATCTCGTATCGGAAACTTTTCTGTTTGCCCAGCGAGCGTGATGGTAACGGTCCTAATTTCAATTCCGTACCGAGTCGGCTATTGTAGCGGGTGTTCGTCTGAATAAGTTTGAAAGAGCTCCATCTAAATCGTGGACCCTCTGGAAAAGGGCGCATTTCGGCGCGGCAGCACGTACTGTTCCCAAATGAAATTTCCCAGTGTTAAGAGTGTGAGGCTGGCTACAATCCCTAGGGAGCGCTCGGATGGCTCGCGAATGGCTAGCCCTATTCCGCTGCACATTTCTTTGTTTCGCCTCCGCAGACTTCTTAATCAGACGGATGCTATGGAAATTGGAAAGTAATTCCATTTGTTTTGTGAGGCGTGAGCAGAAACTTTATTTATGTTAATAAAGCTTCCGTGCAAATACGATACTTATTATTGGGTTGGGCGGAGTTCTTTTCATCTTGGAGTATTTCCTTTGCGTCTGCAATAAAGTTCGGCTTTATGTTACTAAATATGATTTATTGTTTCCTCTAGAACGGTGTGTTGGGAAGTAAGTACTGTGCGTGAAAATGAAATACGGTTGCCAGGGAATTCAATATGTTTACTCTGCCAGTTAGTTTGTATTGAGCGTCGACAGGGGCTTACACGCGGAGGACGAAGTTACATCATCCTTTTTCGGGTATCGCAAGAGCTTTTCTGTGTTCTTTTGTACTGAACTCTCTTAGATAGTTCACTCCATTGTTACATTCCTTTTGTCCTAATACAAGAAAATAATGTCTGAACTGTCATTGTTATGTAAATTGAAGAAGGGTTCTCGTTTATAGCACAATAAATGGGTTTAATTGTTGAAATGGATTATGAAAAGAGTCGGATAACCGCCTGCTTTATTTTTAGACCGGCCGCAGATGGCGAAGGTCGCTCCTGGCTACAGAATGCTACTTATTTATTTAACGCAGCCCGCACTCCGCGTCTGCCTGTGCCCACTTCGCCAGGTTTGCAATAAAAATTTTCGAGGGATATTTTTGCGCGTTTTTGTGGGCTCAGGGGATATGAGACACGGGTTCAATGAACTCAACTAACAAAATGTTGAACTAATTACAATTATACTTCGTTGTAATTACAACTCAAGAAAAGCTCATAAAACAACTGGATGGATTTAAAATAGGTACCCTGTGGGTAACTCAAAATAATAAGAATTAAGAAGTTTTTCAATCAGTATATTCTTTAAACAGACTTTTCTAGTCAGAAATAATAAACTAAATCGACCGCTATGTGCATTGTGTACAATTACAACAAATTATGTTTCTGCTGACATACCTAATATCTTGCCCCAAATTGAGCCAAGTTAGTAATATCCATTTGATAAGGGCTACACATATTATTTGGAACACAGTATCATACACATCTTTACCAAGTCCGGGTATGAATGCATCGTCGAAATGGAGTATAAGGTGTACCCAGACAGTAATGGCTCCCGTTTAATACTTTCAGAAAGCTTAATAGTACATAACAGGAATGTTATTGTAATTAATAACAGTTGCGTGCCCCGGGCGGCTCGCGTGTTTGCCTTTCATTAGACGGTCCCCGCGCCCAGCAAACATAGCCTTGTCATAGCGTCGTATTTACTCCATAGGTATTGTATCGGGAATTGGACTGTATAATATTGGATAATCTTATCGATTCCGCGAATTCGATGATTTATTGGAAATAGGTGCGCTACTGAAAACTGTCGATAGAAAGAGCACATGCTGTAATCTATGGTAGATTGACGACCAAAAATAGGTTTGTTATTGTTATATTGATGAATTAGCATTGCTGTAACTGTGAATAATATTAAATTGATCCTTTGTTTAGTGCAATGGATTTCAAAATAAATTAATAAGACATCGGCTTTCTTTGAAATTAAGGACTTTCTGAACATTTTTTAGCATCTGATTAATGATACTCCTATTTTTATGTCTACCTTAATAAAGACGAAAAGTTCCAAAACTGCCAGCATTGTTCGTGTCATGGAAACTCGAGTTCCGAAATTGCAACCCCATAACCGTATTTTACACGGAATTCCATCGTGGAGCCAAAAAAGGATGACGGCCGCTAAAATCGTACGTTCCTGGCTCCTTGAGAATATAGCTTTACCCCGCATTCAGGTTGTCAGGTTGGCAGCAGGGATGTTATGGAATCCGTAACCGTAACCGAAACTTTCGGATATCCGAAATAAAAAATATCCGTAACCGTAACCGATTCAAAAGTTTCGGATAGGATGTAGGCAGTACAAAACTGTTTTTTTTTTGTATAGCATTATAAAGGCATAATAGCCTGATTTACCTTTATAATTCCATCTAGTATCAATTTTTATTATTTTTTATTCAATTTAGTGGCCATGAATGAACCGTATTGGACAGCTATTGCAATTTGCATTCTAAAGCACAGATATCCGTAACCGAAACTTTCCGGTATCCGAAATAAAAAATATCCGTAACCGAAACTACATATCCATAACATCCCTAGACTTGGCAGTAACGAAATTGCAGCCCTGTCATCGTAGCTTACCGAGGGCGGCGCGCCCTAGCGGGGGCGGGCGGGCACGTAAAATTACGTGTCATCGTCTACGAGCTACGACGTTTTTGTTTTCGAATTGTGTTAGTGGTTAAAGTCTGAAGGTGACTGTAGCCAGCTTTTTGTAATATTGGAATGTTTAGCTAGTCTGATGTTAGTGAACCTTTTTGGGTTCTCACCTTCTAAAGAACAGCCTTACAAATGTAGAACACATTTGAGGTGCCTTTGACTGAAACTATTGATGAATGGACGTGTTTAGTATCGTTCCTTTCAACCTAGTGCCATCCACTGCTGGATAAAAGCCTCCTCATGATAAATAAGAAAAGAAAGGCATGATGCAAAATTATTAAGATTTCGGGAGAGTCCAAAATGATTTGCTGTTTTGTTTTTGTAATTTTTTTTTATAACTGGTTAAGTTTTCCAAATGTTACGTACAATAACTGTAGTAGTTTCTAAGCAAGATTGTCCGATGCTTGGATAAAATTGACACTCGTATTTACGCTACGACTGCCAGTTATTATTTTTACATTTGCCGGGATAGATTGTGGGCTTAGCGAATGTGGCCGTAATAACATCGTTAGATGATTGGAGACTATTTTTACGTTACGTTTATTTAATGACGCTTTTATTTTCTCGTAAAATAACGCAATTATTCTACAATAAGTATTTGCGATTTACTAATGGATTAGATTCAATAAATAGGGAGAGTAATTTTAATAAGTTTTTTACGAAAGATAACGTGAAAATTTTGTAATGCTGATTTTGATATGCTCTCGCGTAATGCATTTATACACGAGTCAATAAAGTGCAGTTCCTGTCTGTGATTTTATCATTGTGATAAAATTTTATCTACTGATAAAATAAATGTTTAGCATTTTATAAATTTGTGATTGTGATGATACCAACTTACATCTGTGTATTTGGAATTTTATTCTGATCGTCAGAAATACTTGACTTGACTTGAATTAATTTTCTTTAAAGTTTCTAAATCTCGTTTTCATCAGAGATGTTATATTGATGGCCTCATGAAAAACGATTCCCCCGTGGATCGGAGAGGGTCAGGGTAAACTAATTCCAGATTCGAATCCCTTTAGAATTCACAAAGGTAGTCGTTCATCCCTGGTTGTTGTCTTTATCCAACAGTTAGCTTTCGTAGTTAGATTTGTCCATTCATTGTTGAAGCTTTGTATTCGTTGTCTGCTTTGATATAATCTTTATAAGTAGATGTTGCTTGCATCTTTGTAACCACTCGGATACAAAAACTCAGATTTGCAACAAAAGAAGCAATTTAACTGTAGGGGTTGGTCTCAGTGCTCGTCTGATATTTTCACTGGACTTATTTGCAAGAGGTCACCCTTGGGACTCATTAGTATCCGAAGAAAGACGATATTTTACTCTCAAGTTTTGTAGAAAAAAGGTTTTATTTTCATTTACAGAACTTGGAAAAATCTTCATTAAAATTAATAAGGTTTTTATTATTGGAGTGGTTTTAAAGAAATTTTGTTTATTAATTAACAAACCGTCAATGTTAAAATTTGTAAATTGCTGCTTTTTAAATGTTTTGGGATGGATATTGGAATATAATCTCTGCAACCAGTCAGCTGTATCGATATGTAATAAATAATCACACTAGTTCTGTATCTTTCATCCAGTAGTAGATACAAACATCTTAGGCAATGACAAGATTTTTGTCACATTATTCTTTATTCAGAATGCTGTCGCCTCATTGTGATCCACGATTACAATTACTATCCCACAATCGCAATCTAATCAGTTGTTCCGTTCATAATCGTGAACAGATTATCTCGGGGTCAAAGGATCAAACCGATAGTGCAGTAAATAAGTACAACAGTGATCTAAGAACACAATGTCCATAGTCAACTTGCAAGAGTCGTGACGGCCAGCACCATCAGGTAATGATCACGATTTTCAGACTTGACTCTTGGGAGCGACACGACATGGTGATTAGGGCAAGAGACTTGGGAAAATAGTGACCAAATTTAGCCTATGGGTTCATTGCCCTCTATAAAATGTTCAGTATCTAGCTAGCAGGACTGAAATAAAAACAAGGCCATTATTCCCGATCTTTGCAAACTATTGTTACACCAATTGAAACAGTAGAGCTACTTCCTACCGATTTTTCTGTATTTTCCGATATTTTTTCGCAGTATGTGATTCTATCTTTCTCGCCCATGAAAGTATCGTGATATGATTTAGGTATGAGCAGGCTGTGTGGATCTGATAATACAGCACGGCTTCGGTATGCACGATATTCCTAAATTGCTAAAATTCCGTGTCACGTTTCACAATTTCTACATACTTTTTACGCGGTTTTTAATACTAAATATGTTAGTAACACATAACTCAAATGCAAACGACCTCGTTGGCGGCCTTTTGATGAAATACTATAATTCATACAGGTCTGGCCTTCGCTCTAATTTGAGCAATTTAGCAGGTTATACTTATAGATTGGGGAATTTCACAACGCATATTCTTTGATATAGCAAAGTGAGATTGATGTGACTTATCCACTCGTGGGGTTTGAGAAAGATTCATTGGAACGATAATAATATCGTCGTCGAGTAAGGTACATAAAATGTTAAGAGCTTTGCCGTGTTCAAGTGATAATATACCTTAAAGGGTAGAAGAACCTTTAAGGCCATATTATAGCGCTATTTTTTGGAGTAAGATATTGAAAACCGAAATTACCTTATCATATCAGTATAACGTTATTACTATCACAAGTTCCCTTGGGAACACTAGAGCGAGAAATTAGGTGCCTATATTTATTCCCGAATATTGGAATTCGCCATAATGCGGTAAGAGGTATCTTCAAGGTTTTTTTCCACTCAAGAAGTAACTATAATATAACTCGTATAACATACTCACTCTTATAACATTTAAATCAAATTTAGACACCATTAATACTTATTATAAGTACCCCATTTCTTACGGTAAGAACTAAGAAGGGTCATTCAATACTATGATATGGGATAACAAGGGACAGTCTATCAAAGCTGTGACAGTGACCAAACTCATTTCTAAAAGTCCACGATAATCTCCTCGTCTTAAAAACCTAATGTTAATATCGGTAGCTTCGTCTTATGAAATATAAAGAAGGTTTTGGCGCTGAAATCGAAACATCCAGGTCAAACCCTAAGCATACATCGTAGTATTGATTTCACGTTCGATACGTACTTAACGTTATGAACAATGACCACTCATTATGAAAGCGTTATTCAAATTGCAATAAAACGGCTCTACCCCCACGATAATGGATGGTGAATTTAATATGATACTCGTTTTTTGATGTGGTTTGGTGGTTAGTTAAAATGCAGCCTGAAAGCTGAAGGATCGTGTGCGTATTACTAATTTTGATGATAAATAAGTAGCAGATCATGGTTTAGTTCATCAGTTGATATAATCAGCTGATGATAAGCAAAATGAGAACTGACAAATGCCGGGAATGCAATTGGGTCTTCATAATTTTGGAAATGAGGAGATGCGCAGCAATTCCAGTGACCGACATAACCCGCAGAATTGCTAAACTCAAGTGGCAGTGAGTAGCACACTAGGGCACATAGCTAGTAGAGTTGATGGCCGTTAATAGGTAATAATAACATCAACCGTAGTTTGGGTATAATGTGCTTTTGACGTCACAAAAACAATCGTCTCTATGTAAACATTAGCATAAAAGATCATGTGAGGCTTTATGCTATCTCAATAGAGAAACTGAATAAAGAAATATCCTCCTTGACTCATAAAGCGGTCTCCTTGAAAAATTAACAATTCCGCATACAAACAGCAAAGTATACTGCAGAACATCGATTTAGCGCCGAGTCGCTAACCGGCTGAGAACAATAAAGCACGAATTAGTTTGCGTCGAAACAGGTTTTATATTTTCGAATATGACGGAATTTGGCGTTGCGTGAATCGTTGCTAAATGCTTTAGCTTAAATTTCTTTTCGTTTTAATTTTATTCTGTGAGGAAACGATTGAAAATTATCGTGAATTTGTTCGCTGATGAGTCATAGGTTTCCCCTTTAAAGTTGGGAAAGCAGTAATGGTAGTAGACATGGATCCTATCAAAAATGCGAAAATGGGAGCCAAATTCTATAAGAACATACGTGGATGGTGGCCGACTAAAGAATTTAGATAGAAATGGGTGCCAAGTTGTTTAGGTAATCCTGAAATTAATTTACCAAAATCTCTCTATTTATGATACTGAGGAAGATAAAGAAAAGCTTCTGAACGAAGCATTCCAATTTAAATTCGAATACGAATCTACATGAAGTCCTAAGTACATTTCCCATTATTCTAGAAGTCATTTAGTTACGCTAATTAGAGTAATTGATGTTATTGTCGACACTCACATGTCAGCATGTGACCAATTTGCGCCGCGTGCGTCTCTTTCGGTAACCAATTACCTACTTATTGAACGTTTTCCATTAAAAAGAAGGCATTTATAGAACATACTTTGCTACTAAGCCATTCTGATAAACGTTTTATCGTATTTAAGTAAGTAGTCTTTCCATTAATCGATACGTGGTTCTCATGTGAAATGAGGTTATGGTGGCATTAATTAACAATGCATGTATAAAATATACTTAGGGGTGATGAAAATCATAATATTTTTACTGTATTATACACATAAATTTTGTTCATGTTTTTTTTTCCGTTAATGTTCAAAATTAAGTTAGTCGTTGAAAAGTTGTTATTCTATGTACCCACCTAAATAGTGTTGCTCTACAAGTGGAGATAGTACAAAATTTTAATATCCCTCGTGTTTATCACACTGAAATTTGTCTTGAGTGGGTTCGAACCTGACGTTATATTCCAGTACCTACAAAATCCACCAGGCCAGGCAGCCGTCTAGAATAATAGAAAAGGAAGCTCGTATTCTCCAACGTATCTGTGACAAGGATCTGTGACGTACGAGTACGAGGTCGGTGCGCCCAGTGCGCGAATCGATATGCCCGATGCCTACGTCACTTGTGTTTACATACCGTCTCTACGGCGACCGATTCGATTTGTATAATCGCGGCCGGTACCACTTGCGCGAATCAAGATATCTACTCGGTTGATAGTGATGTGAACGCTTTCGAACTTCTTCGATTTGGATAGAAATTGTATTTTTAGTCTTAGGTTACGAGGACTGTTCTTAAACTCTATGGATGAGTCAATAATACCTGATTATTTTACAAGTTTTCTAGCTAAACTTGTAATTTCTCTTTACAAGGGCGTCTGAATTGATTATTATTCGTTCACGTATTTCCATGACCTTAAAACCAATGCTAAGTATAAGATAAGTTTTTGTTGTGGTTTTGAAGGTTTCCAATACGCGACACATTTAAAAAATGTTAAATTAGTCGATTTTACATATTTTTTTAAAGATGAAGATGTGTTCGGCATTTTTTCAGAACAATTTGTTCAGTAACATTTATTAATTCATTCATGGACTACTGAATATGCAACCGTTCTGGAACTTGTGGATTTTTATCTCTTTTGTATACGTTTATAACTCGGCTATATCAGAATTCAGAATACACATCATAATTATGATTGTTTTCTGTATGACTGAATTGATAAATTTTATATTCCGTGTTGCGTAATACCTAAATAATACTTTTTTCCGTACCTACGCAAAGCCGGTTTCTGTACGCGGTATCATTTACGCTCGGGTAGCGTTAAGCGGGTTACATCCTCTCTCATATGTACGGCACATCAAGATAAACAATGTGGCATCTTATTTACTTGTAATAGGTGCTATATTACAACAAAAATGTAAAGTCTGATGTGCTCTCGCCCGTACATCAGCTGTAAGGCCCTTTGTTTGTTATGCATCGCATTAATAGCTTCGTTAGCCTTGCTTGGGCTAACGTGTAACGTTTCCGTTATTTTTGTAACGTTATCTTTGTTAGATTGATGTTGATATTCTTTCGGGTAACATCTTTGTGTATCAGCTGTAGGTAAAAGTTTTAGTTTAAAAATCATCGTATAAGGCCCGATTCGACCAAACTTTTATCCGAGAATAACTCCTGGTATAACTGGCACATTGACAGTTTCAGTATGGGAAATATGTCAAAACAAACTATTTATTCTGAGATTAATATTTACTCTCGTTTGGTCGAATCCAGCTTTAATAGCTTAGTTACATTTTCTTGGGTTAACGTGAATCGTTTACGTTATTCTTTTTATCGTTGTGATGTTTCTGATACCTTTAAAAATGTAAGAATTTCATTTGATACATGTGATTCTATTGTTGTTCAAAAGTAATTGTTGGCACAATAAAAGGTTTGTTAGTGATGCTTAATGATTTCACACAATGCGAGGGAGAGGCATTTCACAATTAATATTATTTACTTTAAAAACTCTACATTTCTTTCATTTCCGTACCATTATTTGTATTGTTATTCCTGTAATTAATTGTAGAGGTAAAATACAAAATTACTTATAACTGCGATGAAATATTATGTTGTTCGCTCATCAGTCATCATCTTTTTCTTATTTTAGTTAGAAATACAATAAATAGTGTAGTAATAATCTTTTTATCGACTCTACATAAACAGAGCTCATTTATGAAACTCAGTTGCACTATTATAATAATATTTTATTACATTTAAAATACTCAGTACGAGTAACACTTCACACTTGAGAATTTACAACTGTCCACTATTTGTCAATAAGATTTACATTAATTTGTTTAAACTATCATATTTTGTTTATCACTGAGAAAACTAACTATCCGGAAATGTAAGTTTTGTATCTTTTAATTGTGTATTACATGCAACCTTTTTTCTTTGTTTCAGGTAAATTATAACGCACTGAGTGACCTCGCAGTACATTGATAGCATACATTGGTAAATTGCCATAAGGAAGTAATGTATAATTTAACTTTTATCTCGTTAAGGTTATGGATCCTTTACTGAAACAAATAAGTACCGAATTTGTAATGTAACGATATGAGCAAAATTTATTTTTAAAAATATTGAAATATGTCAAAAGTCAGAAGACGGCAACTAGCAAAAAAAAAATACTAAAGCCTGGTCCGTGAGCACGTAGAATTTTGTCCAATGACCCCAAGCTACCCATCCTTATCACTTAGCTTGGGGTCATTGGACAAAATTCTACGTGCTCACGGACCAGGCTTTACACGAATTCCATAAATATTTTTAGTTTCTTCTAGAACTGTCTATGAATAGGGTGACTAATAATAGGCACGTAAAATCCACCCACTTATGATTTCGTGTTGGTAATTTCCTTATGGAATAATTACAGGTGACGTGCCGTGCTGAACGCGACCCCCACAGTCAAAACTCATTTCAAATGACATGACTCACGACTTTGTAATATTTTCGGTTAGTTTTCTAATTATAAATTTATAAAATAATTGAGTACCCATCCAAGAATTCTAGGAAAGACTAAATAAAGGTAATGGATTAATAAAATATGTACTACAAGTTATGCTTTGAAAGAGCGTGTTTATACGGTTTTTTCGGCTCCAACTTGAACAAAACGATTTATAAATATACCGGTCCAGTAGTCTTGATTAAAACATATAAATTTAAGTGTCACTAAAACTAACTAATTAAAGTGAGTGCATTTATACTGCACGTGAATGATTCCAGTTTTGTTATTAATAATTCAATTGTTCAAATTCACTTATTCAGGCTGCACTTCTGCTCAGGTTGAATGAACGTATAAAATAATAATAAACAAGCATTAAGATCGCGATGAAGTTATAAAAATAAACGATTACCGCATAATAGCATCTCGTATAAGTGGTGTAAGTGACACGGCGTATAATTAACTTTTAAACCGTCCGCAATTTGTATCTGGTAATTGCAGGGTGACGTAATGATTGCAGTTTTCGGGCATATCGTAGCGATAACTGCTGGCAAATGGACAGGATACAGCGTAATGAGACAATGAATGGTACGCGAAAACGCAGTTACATCGTTACAGCTTACGGCAATCAGTTAACGAGAGCTAAAATGTGAGGATAATCCGTTAATTTATTGTGAATTATGTACTTATATGAAATAGGTGGTTATTCCGTGTTTTTTTTAATCGACTAACTACTAAAAAAGTAAAATTAAGAGAGTTTAATATTACCTAGTATGCGTTACTATTATCACATATTTATTTATTTATACATCGTATCGTTAACATATTCGGGACTTATCGGTGTGATAAACGGTGGAAAATTGATAAGATATAATGAGTCAACATGGTACGTGGTTTTGAAGTTGCTTCGTTGCACCACAGATAATATAATACTTGCACTTTATGATAATAAGTAGTCCCGTTGTTAGGGATGATTATAAAATAAAAAACTAAGAGACTTTCGTGTTTTTTAAAGGCCAGCTTTTCTAAAATACTCAATCCCTTTGAATTACCGCTTACCAAATCTATACTTATAATAAATCTGTAGAGAGGTCAATTCTGTACATGAAATATATTTTCAAAATAACTATCAGGGGGTGATTAGTGATCGATACTGATGCCAAAAATGCAATCAGTAAAATTTTTGTCTGTCTGTCTGTCTGTCTGTCTGTCTGTCTGTCTGTATGTTCCTTATAGAAACAAAAACTACTCAACGGATTTTAACGAAACTTGGTACAATTATTCTTCATACTCCTGGGCAGGTTATAGGATACTTAGGAATTCCCACGGGAACGGGCATTAGCGGGAAAATCCTTTTGTATGAAAAATCTAAACCGCTTAAGTTAGACGCTTGAAATTTGGCAAGCAGGTACCTTAGTGAACTTAAAGCTTAGTTATAACAGGATATTGCAAAATTCCTACGGGAACGGGAATTAGCGAGAAAAAACATTTGTATGAAAAAATCTAAGCCACGTAAGATAGACGCTTGAAATTTGGCATGCAGGTACCTTAGTAAACTTAAAGCTTAATAGTTACAACAGGATATTGCGAAATTCCAACGGGAACGGGAGTTAGCGGGAAAAAACATTTGTATGAAAAAATCTAAACCGCGTAAGATAGATGAAGGGGGTAAAACGGGATCCACGCGTACGAAGTCGCGGGCGGCCGCTAGTAAAAAATAAATGTAAGTTTATTACGAAACGAAAGACCTACAAATATTATGATAATTGTACCAAGAACTGCTTCTTTGACGTTTTTTCCACTGGAATTAAATTGGAAACGGTCTAATCCGTATTTATTACGTAAATAAAAAGCTTTAGCCAAATTCTGAGGCTCGACAAAACCACAGCGGAGCAGATTATACGGTAACTTTATACTAAGCTTAAAACAACAGAACCATTTAAAACAGTTAAATTTTAAAGCTAATGGTTTGAGGTTAAGACTTCAATTACGTTGAACTTAAAACTTAATGGGAAACTTGTAGGCAAATGTGTGAAACAATTTTGTTTAAACTTCCTAAAGTGTATTTGCTGTTTTGAACAGTAACTTTTGTTCAAATAAACTTGTGAATGACGATTAACGACAGTTAATTTGTAATTGCTTGGAACGGTAAATCGGCATAGGAGTTTATAACTGTTCAAGCTTTTATTTGAAGAAAAGGATTTGTTTTATACAAATTATGGTTGAAATATCACTTTTTAAACCGAGTGTCGTAAACCTTAAAAAAGCCGTTTATTGAAACAAAACCGATGAGGAAAATAAACAAAAAAATAAGCAAAACCATAATACTCAAAGTCATTGTTCCAGTTAGTTATACCGAGTAGGACAATTTTTTTGTCATGATTACAAATTGCCAAATGAGCACACATAATATGATTATTAAAAACAACATACGAGCCTGATAAAATATTCAATTCATGGTTATGATTATGTAAATCAATGAGTCGGTGGAGGCTTTACATTCAGGTCTTTATTCATGTACGAGAGGTACATTTGAAGCAATTTCGGTCGGTCGTTTGGTGTAGTGGTTCAGAACGGACTACTAAGCCGAGAGGTCCCGGGTTCGATTCCCGGCCGGGCAGAAATTGAAATGATGAATTTTAATTTCTGTGACGGGTCTGGGTGTGACTATGTATAATATTTATGTATTTAAAAAAAAAAGTATATAAGTAGTATATCCGTTAAGCTAGCACCCATAACACAAGCATTAAGTTGCTTACTTTGGGGCTAGCTGGCGCTGTGTGAAATTGTCCAAAGATTTATTTATTTATTTATTTAATTTCTCGTTGTATCGAACATACTTCAATTATTTCGAACTTTTTGTTACCATTCTTTCGGTAGTTATTGGTTATACGAAATCATTTCACTGTTTTTCTAGGGCGTACCTACTTAATTAAACTGGGGATGCACAGAATTCAGAGAAATTGTACATGTAGAGAATCGTTAATTACTTTTCATGCGAATTCGTTCAGATATTGAATCCTATTTTTACTTTTTCAATGCCGCGTAGGTACCAAAATATGTAGATTGACTTTGGGTGTGATTATTGGATTACAAAATTGTTGGTTATTCCCACCTGGACATTCCCACGTGTAAAAGTAATCCGCCATATGTAAAAGTAGGTAATCTGCCTTATTAGTTCAGTCGACGAAGCATATGATGTCGTCGTGCCCTGCGTGCCCAAGCAACTGCACTCAGGAAGATTTAATTAAGGCTACTGACAACGCCACTCTTGTGGCGGAGTTTTGGGCTGACGCTATGTAGGTTTGTTGTCGACACAACAAGAAGAAGAGTGTTCTTCGCTTCTGATTATGCGTTTTCTTTTTAGCTTCATGATNTTCATGATGTCCATGACCTCAGAGTTTGATGCTTTAAAAAGTCATATTTTTCTGAGAAAAAACTTCCCGCCAAAAACTCGCGGGGTAGGTAACATTACCAGATACCATCTGATGATGCTGTTTGTGTATGTGTACCTATATTACTCTCAACATGCGTCACTTCTTTTTACCTTGATGATGGCCACTCCATTGACCTCTGAGTCCGTACATTAATGATTTACGAGTAAAAATAGGATTTAGGGATAAAAGAGCTTCGCGCCAAAACCTCGCGGGGTACCATTACCTTATTCTTACTGACACCATCTGACGCTGTTTGTGTGTAGTATTACACCTGGGTGAGAACTCTCTCCGCCTTGGCTTTTATGCAAAGTAGGACATTAGCAAACATAATATTACCAAGTACAGGCACATCCAATGGTATCTTTTGTAGCTGTTATAAGTGTTATTTTGCAATGAAAATGTTATTCTGATGTGCGGTCGACTGTACTTAAGGTGTTGGCATTGTTATACTTTCAACATTCATTATGAGATGTTTGTTTAGTTAGGTTAGGATATTTAATATTCATGAGGATATTGATACAATGTTTCCATCCCGCTCTAATACTATATATTTCCCAAATCTCACCCTAAAAAGTGGTAACAGAAGTTATCATCAGGTCATTTAGTTCCATTGAGTTAGGAGTACTTATCGAAAATTACTGTTATTATACAATAAGGTATTTGTCAAGTTTCAAAGCAAAATTCAGTTTACAAAAGAAAATGCTTTCAGCTAGAGCTAACATGAATTCATTATCTTCTCTCAAAATATTTATTGTGAATACGGGCGTAAGATCATTTTGTTCCCCCAATACCTCTTTGATGTATTGTATAAGTACCTTCATTCCTAATGTTTATTTTGTAGTAGTGTCTTTGGTAAGCAAAGAGCAAGTCTACTGAAACTATTATTTATTATGCATTTCACATTCCCATGCTAATCGTACCTACGAATGATTGAATAGGCGTTGTTGCTGAATGAATGAGATCATCCATGTGAACCGCCATGAATGGTGTGTCATCTAAATTGAAATCAGTTACGTGTTTCGGATAAGTTAAGTTTTTGTCGGATTAAGAATTACTCATTGCGATAATAGGTTTAGGTTTGAATATTATTCTAAGAATGTAATGTGGCCTATAAGATTTTAAACTTTCGCGTTCCATTTTAACTAAAATAGTAGGTAAGACACGGGTCTTCGAGTAGGCGCACACCGTTGATTTTTCGTCGGCCGATAGTTTAGTCGGGCAGTTGATCAGTATGGGCATGTATGGGAGTGCGCACACTACGCCGATTCGATTTGGCCGATTCTTCATACAATTTAAAATCGGGCACAACTATCGGCCAACTAAAAATCAACGGTGTGCGCCTACTCTTAACGCGACGTTTATTAATGAGTTACATTATGTTATTACTCGAACGTTTGCCCCCGAAGGGGGTCGAACCCGCACCTGTAAAAGACTGGTACGTTGCCGCGAATTACTAGGACAAGGGATCATGTTATTACGTTGAGTCACTAATATTTTTTAAAATAAACTACTTAAAATGCAGACAACTCGTCATAATATTATGTAGACTAATATGTAAAACAACACACCCATACCACTGACAACACGGCTCTTGAATATTAAGGTAGGTACATAAAATTAGCAGATCATGTTATTTAGGTATTAGCTTTATGTTTACCATCGCTGTGAAATTAAATCCAGCGGCAGGGAGAGCAGAATAAATCATAACTTATTAATTTGTTCCACTAATTGGAAATGAATCGCAAAGTGGAATAATTAATAGCATATTAGTTAGGCTGCACAGAGCAGACGCATTTAAGCGCAAGGATTTAAATCCTCATAGCTAAGAGTAGCGATTTCAAAACAGAGCAAGATTATTCTGCGTGCCTAATGTTCATAATGAGTTAGCAAGTCGAGATGCACATGAATGAATGCCTTTACGATGAATGTAAAGCATTAAATTCGAATGCTACGTATTAATCAGCCCTTTAGACTAACGAAGTAATATTTGTGACGATTTCGCGATCTTTTTACCAAGCGAATTACGTTAGTTACGCACAAAAGGAGGTAACGAAGCAATTACGGATTTGAAGCTGTCACGAAAGTTACTTGATGAAGGCGGGTTTTATTTAATCACGTGGGTTACTCTTGAATAATTACTAAGCTAAGCCACGTGTAAATTTTACAGCGCATAGTCAGTAGTTATCAACAAAAAAAGAACAAAATTAAGGGACTGCAATTTTTTGTTATTAATGTTACTCTGTTTAGGGGGTCTAGATTTTTATAAACACTCTTGTATAATTACTAAGCTATGCTACGAGTAGGGTTATTTTTAGGTTAGTTAGTAGTTACCTACTATTAAAGGCCGGTCGATCTATTCTCATAAATAAAACACTGGATACTTAACTTTCACAGTATAATGCCATAATTTAGATACAATTCATCACTTAGCATAAAAGCGCGCGGAGTCGTCTCCGCGCGTCCCTCTATTCTGACGTTTGATTCTCGTGTGACATTGACGTATGTCAATGTCTCTATGACAGCATCTCATTGGCCACAACGATACCGTTATTTTAACGTTTTAGATTTTTCATAATTAACACTACGTACAAAAAAAGATAACGACGCGTTTACGGATTTGAAACTGTCATGAAGTTACTCTGTCTAGGGGGGCTGGATTTTTATGTTCACACACTTGTTTAATTGCTGAGCTAAGAATAGCTTATCCCAGATTACCCCATTATCGGCGATTAAAGCTATCTCCAGAACGGAGTGCTACCGATTAACTCGCGACTTGGACTAATTACTTGAGTTTGAGTTTGCGAGTTACTTATGATGGATTGAGATAGTTGACCGACGTTTGCGGAATTGTCTCAGGACTGATGGATGTGAAGGTAGATTTAAGAAACTATCCTGAAATAAGCAGCAGATTCATTTGTGCTACCAAATAATCCGAACCGATGATGCCGTAACGTTTGAAACTTCTTTTTTATGGAAATTTTGAAATTGGGAAAATTTATTTCTCTAGATAAATTAATTTTCCCAGAGCTAGACTTCTATGTAATACAGGGTTGAAACGAAAAGTGATCGCACTCGATTATTTCTAAACTAAACAAGATATCGAACTATTTTCTGTACATCTAGTACGAAAAACTTTCGAGTTCGTTTCGTTGCGTATTCAAAGTGTCATCGAAAAATTTTGTATGAAAAATTAAACAGCGCCCCCTAGGGCGGCTATAATATAGGGGGCGCTGTTTAATTTTTCATACAAAATTTTTCGATGACACTTTGAATACGCAACGAAACGAACTCGAAAGTTTTTCCTACTAGAGGTACTGATCCTATTGCTTCAGGAATTCTATCAAACGGTAGGTATTAATAAAATAGATTACGGAATTAAATGGATCTATCCGAAAATTGAGTGTTTTCAGCTTCATAAACACTGTAAAATCTTATATCGTTTTAATAAGTGCTATTTGGCAAAAATAATGTAGTCTGATATGCTGTTGGCTGTACATTAGAATTTACAACGTGATTTGGACCATAATGCCCCTTTCTATTACATTTTAATGACGTGACGAGAATCGAGATTACCTTTATGACTGTGTTATATTGGTGATATTATAATAAAGGTGTTGCATAATATAATGAGTTCATTCATCACGAAGATGTAACACATATTTTGTGGAATGAGTTTACGTATAGGGTTGCCAGGTGTCCGGCTTTTTAGGGACTTGTCCGGCCAAATATTGTCTTGTCCGGTCTGTTGAAAGATGATAGTGACGCTAATTCCACCCCCCAGCCCCCCGTAATATGGTACGTTAGTTATTGAAAAAGTGTGTCCGGCTTTTAGGGTAAAATGTCCGGCCAAATGAAGCACAGAGTCCGGCTTTTGTGTTTTTGGACCTGGCAACCCTAATTACGTATTACGTCACAAATCTCTAGAACCGACTAACTCCATCTAGGCAACCCGCACTTACCCACTGCTGCGTTCGAACATAAGTCAGCAAGTGCTATAACAAACTTGGAGAAATAATTTCAGCTTGCTCGCAATTTCGGTTTGTAGTTTTACCCACAGATTTAAATTATATTTTGTGACTTATGGCACGAAGAGAGCGTAGAGCGACATTGACGATTTTGACGTATTTTTCTAAAACTGTTTCTTCAAAGGTAATTATTTTATCACTCTCTTTCTCTTCCTCATACTTAAACTGCCTGTCAATCAGTCTTGGTGTTGTTTAATAAAAATAATTGAAGATTGGCAAACAAAATAACTTCATTATGCGTGTTTGAAGGCAACATTTTGCGAGAAAACCTATTCGACCCTTCTGCTCCTGTGTTAGCAAATTTAATACGGTTATTCAATCAAAAACCTGTTAACCGAATAGCACGGCGCGATTCCGGGACTTGATTAAAGTCTACAACTCATAATTGTGTAAGGGCAGAAACTGCAGGTCTACTCCGAAACGCGTTCCAGGTCTATCTGTCAATGTCTTTCATGCTGGCATTTTGTTTAAAGTGAGAGAGATGGCAACATTCGAAACTTCGGATAAAGCTTTTCGGAGTAACCTCGCTGTTTCAGGGTTCCTCTCATTCCGAATACTGCGGAGTTTTGTCGTTTTATGAGTTTTATGCAAATTTTAAGACGTTAATAAACGATTTTATAGCTGCAGCCGCGGTAAGTGCCCAATAAATGAAATATTTAATTTCTGACTTGTCTGACGGCACTTAGGACTTGAAATGAGTTGTTAGTAAATAGAATCTGGCTCTAAAAATGGGTATTCAAGAAGATATTTTCGATATTAAATTGACGAAGTTTATCTTACTCTTTTAGATCCCTATTATGAAACAACACTCAAAACTCGATTTCAAGAGAATGACTGAATTGGATCTTAGAAATATTTAGACCAATTTTTGACTTGTCTCGTTTATACAGTACCTGATGACTCGTAAATCTTTTTACTTATCATATTAATTAACTTTCTAAATAAATAGAGCGGCACCAGGAAGAATATAAACACAGTAGGTACTTAAGTACATGACATTCTTCATGAGAAACAATCCAATACTTCCTTGCTCTTTCCCCTATTTCTGTTGTATTGCAAAAATTCAAAACACTGGCGTCTTATGTAGTTGTCGTAAGTTCTATTGTGCAACAGTGTGCCTACCATGAGTTTACGTTAGGTGTGCTCGCTAGCGACTGCGTAAAAAAATGACATTTAAATGTATGACATATTGTGCAGCGCCCCTAGCCGCTACTTTCAAGAAATAAAATCTTCATAGAATTTTTTGACATATTCGCTAGCGAGCCCACCTAACGTAAAATCATTGTAAGCAGACAGAATGTATAGTTTGATATGCTGTCGACTCCAATACAAACAAATAACGACGTCCGATAAGATGCACCGCAAACTTTTAATGGAGTTCCTGTGTGTATTTGAATTCTGAAATCATATTTTATACGGTCTGTTTGGGTAAACATTATTTTAGTGGTGGTTAAACTTCAACCTGTCTTATTTAATACGTAGAAATAATTTTGCAGTAAACCGAGACCACTATTTTTACGGGACTTTGAAGAATATGGTGAGAATTTTTAGAGAATGTACGAACTAACAAAAGATATAATAATGAAAGTCTCGTTAATGTTGCTTTTTGATTCACAAAGTTTGTAATTAATGCTCAACCTTCGCTGTGACGCGGTTTTAAACTAACTACTAACGACTTGTATTAAAGTGTCGGAAACATCGCCCTTTCGGATATACGTCAACAAAGGAGGGTTAACGCAAGCCGCGTATTGTATAGCATGGTTGTTACACGGTATTAGCAAATGTAGAGCAAAGAGAACAGACGGACATATCTGATAAAAATAGGTGACTGTTCTCAAAAAAATTACCGGTGCAGAATTTAAGGCTTACTTGTACCATCGGCAACAGTGTTAACTATCCATTGCCTGTCATGTCGTCTCGTTCTATCGCAAAGAATCACCGTTTGATGAGAGCGAGAGCAAAATCGGAAATGGATAGTTAACAGTGTGGCCGTGTGTACACGTATTATAGCAGTCGCATTGAAAAAAGTGCTCTTATTTCGCTATATGTATTGACAAATACTCGGTCTCATAATGAGCACAGCCATGATAGAGTTTAATTTAAAGATTTATGTCAATTAGTAGAATTTCATGAGTCTAATGTCAGTTTTCACCATCAATCCCTAATTTTTAAGTGACCCCTATGGAAACAAAATTCTTGTTATGTGTTACCATAGGAGTCACCTAAAAATAAGGAATTGATGGTGAAAACGGGCATAAACCTATCAAAAACATTCAAGATGAGTATAACAGGTCGAATAAAGCTATTTCCAGAGACCCATAGTAAATAACATCTAACAGTACCTTTATAAAGACTTTGTAAACAACGTTTGACATCAATTGTATGATTTACGTTATTTGTGTCAACTAAGGATTGTTTTGATATGGGCTGGCTGAGTTTGTCGTCTTGTGTTAAGTTACAATGACAAGCCTGATGAATTGTTGCCACCAACATACAGTCTCTCCAAGTGGTCCAACAAAGGTTTCGTGTTTCATGTTATCAATTTAACCTTAACCGAGTCTTTGTAAGGACACCCAGTTTTATGATAATCCTTAGTACATACCCACATCCAGTAAGCTTAGCTGAATATTTTTTTTGACGGTCCCTTCTTTATGAACGGCAAAATGTTTATTCAGCTGTTTTAGCAGCTTGTTAATAAAATGAAAAATTATATTTATTATTGTATTTTCTAGTTCGTTCGTTCGTTTCAGCCAAATGACGTCCACTGCTGGACAAAGGCCTCCTCCAAGGTTTTCCACGATTATTAAGTATTTTCTAGTAGTTTTTTTAAAATCTAAATGTAGAAAGTAGATCGCGTTGGATGACACAGCTTAAAAGTTTTGTAAGTCCCTATGATCAGGTGAGCATTTTACTATCCGGCGCACACCCCTCCCTATTATGATAATTAACTAACAGATTGTTAATCTATTTCCATTACGTAATTAAAACAAAAACAATTTTAATAATACATACATCGTCGTAACTTTCGTTTAGTTACGTGTTTGCAAAAACAAAAGTTTGTAAAACAGTTTAGGTTAAAAAAACAAAAGAATGAAGCAGCCGCTCCAAGCCAATTTTCATTTGTTTTTGTTCTACCAAAACATTGAAATGTCAAAGGCCAAAAAGAAATAATGTCAACGTCACCGTCAATCCAGCGACGACCCAACAGAAACTCAGCTGGGGCGCGCTGAGCCTTCCTGGCGCCGCGCAGTGACGTATATTGCCTTTCACTTTATCCCGAAAAAGGTAAACAAGCATTCCAGATGTTTGCTTACTGGATTCGTTTTTACATATTTCAAGCGAAGCAATAAAACCTTGCAGCTTTGTTTTCTTTATCATAGATTTAGTTCATTTTTTGAGGCAATGACATCATTTCGCGGCCGTAGGTGGGATGACGCATATCAAGCCCTTATTTGGGCAGACAGTTTAGAGGAAGGCTAGTTTGAGACAGCTTGCCTTTGCGATGGCTTGCCTACATTCTAATTTGGACATCCCAATAAAATTTTATAGAAAACATTGTGATAAACTGCTATTTAAACGTCGATTTAGGAACTTAATTGCATAAAGTTTTGTGTTAACATTAATAGCTGTGTCATTTTATCTGCCAATTTGGAAACAGTCACGCGCTACTCAATTTAACTTTAAAAAAGTCTTAAAAACATGGAATCTGACCAGAGCACAAACCCAACTCGACTAACGACGAAATGCGTTATCAAAACGTAGTTAATACAGTCCAGGCCTAACAGTTTTACGACTTGCGCATTTGTATGCGAGACCCACCCTGAAAGTTATGCTATTACAAGCCCCTCTTGAGTAAGTCATTAGCATATTTATCAGAATATTCTTGTATCCTATTCTTTCTGGTATTCATGAGACTTGAATGAGTAACAACCACCGTTCCAATATTACTTTTGTTAGCGTCATGCTTGAAGTTGCCTCACAGGAATTCATTCAGTTTAAAAAGTTCAAGTTGTGCTGCAAAATATTACCCAAGAGATTCTGTGAAGTCATGTTGTATATTATATTAGAACTAGATTAGTTAGAATGCCACAGTGTCTAGCTTAATGTACCCTCGTCTGTTCTTTGTTTCTAAGTTATTAGAAAGATGACTTCGCACTCCCAAACAGCAGTAATTCCAGATATTGAGAGTCCAAAAGTAACATTTCTTCTCCATAATAGCTGTATTTACTGTAGAGATTATTACAAATGATTTGTGCCCACAAGTCCACAGCGTAGCGGAGCTTGCGTAATAAAGTTGGATTATAGGAACAATGGTGACAACAATAGTCGCAAGTGGAGCTCAACTGGAGTGAGAAGCGAAAGTGGCACAGTGGTAAATAAAGTTATTTTTTAAGATACGTCCACACTGATCCGATCGGTTTTGTTACATTTGTGAGTTGTCTTCACACAGTTATAATAAGAATCTGTTAAAGATCACATACCGTCATCGACGAATGAGCGTATGACACCATTAACCAGTAATTCCAAGAAACAACTTTTTCAATTTACTGTATGATTTTATGTTGTTGCATTGAATGTAGTAGGTAGCTATTGTGGTGTGGCGTCATTCGTCATCCGCTTGATGGCACATAGTGACAGTGTTTCAATTAATTGGTGGTTGTTGTTACCCAATTTAATGACAATGTTAGTCAGCCTTATTACATTGCAAGATTGTCAGATTCTTTTTTCGTCCACATGTAGCGTATTCTCGGTTCCAAAGCTCCTTTTTTGTCCGCGATGGACGACTTCTCCATTGTGTTTCTCGTAGCTTGCTTGCCAAAAACGACTACTAGATTTCAATTCATTTTTCACGAACAGTGCAAACATGCTCTTGTATGAATTGGTCGCATTCGCAACGTGATTTGAATTTTCCCGTCTCTGTTGGTTCACCATTCAATTTTAGGGGAATATTTTCTCGGAGTCTCGAGTGTGTATACGGAGCGGTCCAGACACTCCGATTTTGGGAATATAAACAAGTCGTCCCTTTTAACTTATATTTAGATGTTGAGTACTATGAAACGTGTGAAATTCGTGTTTGGCCCTAGAGTCAGGCATTTGCACAGAATTCTCTAGTATATTTTAACGAGGTCTCTAGGATTTTGCCTAAGTAGAGATTGCAGCATTGTATTTCTATGAACGCCCCCCAAGGAGGATGCAAGTTGACAAAACGACAGCAGCTTTAATGTCGTCATGGCCGCCACGGGTTCTGGGTCGCGCTCGTTAGAAAGTTCCAACATTATTTAACGTGACTTTTTTATTATTTGTGCAAAGCCTTTGTGGGCAACCTTTACGACTAAGCTTACGAAATCTGAGACATTGAAGTCTTTTCATTCCGCGCCAACTCTTTTTGTAAAACTAAATCCTTACGTGAAAAACTCAAAGCATTTTTTCGTCTTCTTTTTTGATATGCATGTTATTGCGAGCCATATTTCTTTTCAAAGGTCAGCTGAGCTAGCTTATGGTGTTAGCACATGCAAATGAGTTTTAAAATAGTGCAGTTCTCCGAATTTCAGCTATTCCGCGACAGCTCCAAAACGAAGACCGTTTAATGCGGGCACGTCTGTTAAATTTTATTTCCTAATTTGAACTCGGGCAGATAGTTTGGAATTCAGAGTCATTTCTCGGCGGGCTTTGGACATATCTAGGGTGGCAGAGATAATCTGCAAAGGGGTGCAATATCGGAGGCCATTATGGTAGCGTAACTCTGATACTGCCGGGCTAATGCTTTGGGTTGGGTCGACATTACTCGTACTTCTTGAAGGTCTTCTTTACCTGAGAATTGTTCCTAATTCGTGTTAAGAGTAAGTTTTGACCCGTCTTCATAATCAACGCTCAAACTTTATACATACTATACATACTTGAACATATTAATAAGTTTTAACAATGATTGGCCGAATTTCTGTATTAGACTAATCTAATACTAGGTATAGTATGATTCTATGGATACCTCAAATCTCAAGGTTTTGGGAAAGTTACAAGGACAAAGCGATAATTGCTTATTCTTGTAGGCATGTTTATCGAATCTGATATGATTTCTATTAAAAGTATACTCACGCTAGTACTTACAAAATAGGGTTAAATACAGCTCTTTTCTTAGTACAATATATTTTGAAATGCATAACAAGTAATAAAAACGAGTCGACAACAAGTGAGAGATAAAGAAGAATGGTAAATAATCTCCCGGCAAAAGGTTTCAGGTTGTGTTTATCCTTCCCTTTGTTCGTAATTTTATGAAAAACTTCAGCTTTGCCATCTTTGTTCTTTTGTTTTTACTGCACTGTTTTACTTTAATTTTCAAATTAAACGCCTTTACCGGTTTGAACAAAGTACCTACTATCCACCTCTCCTATCCATCTATAAACTTATGCTTATTATTATACTGCAGGGAGTACTGATTTTTAAAAAATTTTATGATGCTAAAGGAAAGTCGCACGGGATGTTTTATAATCTAATACATAATCAGTCAAAGCATAACGGTGGTAAAATGGTTTAAGTACCCAATCACAGCCTAACAAATACTCTCAAGTTATAGCCAGTAAAGCAATAAATCCATGTAATCGGGGTTGTAGTGAAGTAATCGTAAACTAGCACTAACAAAGACGTAGTAGCCAAGGGATCCAGCGGTGTCGTATATCCTAATCATTCGCTAGTTGGGAGGCAATTTGGTAGGCGTTTACGCTCTTTTATCCCCAACTAACTAGTTGCTATCCAACCTAAAATCTAGACTAGGTTTAAGTTTAATGTAAAACTAAAATACAATACTGAATTTTGCCCGTGCCACTCCGACGTGTTTGCTTATTGTGATTTGATTTATCAGCCGAAGCTGAAATTTCATCACGAAGCATGTAATTTTCATATCAATTTTAAAAATGAACTAAGTACAAACGATAGTTTTATATTCTGTTGATTTAAGAATTGAGCATATTATCTAACTCTAACTTTATAATAAAGCAGGTGCACACTGCACAATGATATTGTTAATCATGATTGGAAAAGTCATTTCGACGGTGAAGCAACAATACCTTCTAACTGCATTTTTTTTTGTTTTCAGGAGATAGAAAAAAATACGTAATATTACCACTTACGCATATAGCAGCTATTTCCACAAAGTTTTATTGCTATCTATAAAGAAAAAATTCGAATGGAAAGAGTTCACGCGAAATTAAATTTTAAGCCAATTGTATTAAGAAAATCGATTTCTTAAAAAAAATAGTTTTAGTTAGGAGGTATTGTCACTTCACTTTGTCACATCTGCCACCAAGTCGAGCAAAAAAGCGGCACGGCCGTACCATCCTTTTCTCGAAGCAATTCAGGCCATTTTCGACCCCCTGTAACTTCGTTGTGGATAAAACTAGAAGGCTGAATTTTCATTAGCTATGCAGGCATTGTAAAGACACGGTATATTTAAAATTTCATTCAATTTGAACCAGTAGTTTAAGAATTATAACGGGTCAAAGTTACTTAATTTTGTCACTCACTGACTGACTCACTGACTCACTGACTCACTCACTGACTCACCGATCATCAAAACTCTAAGGCACTTCTAGCAGACCTAGAAGCTTCAAATTTGGAATATAAGTAGTGTTTGGTGTATGAATCAAGGAAAAACTAAAATATTTGGGGGCACGGTAGTGCAACCGCCAAGTCGAGTAAAATTTTTCAATTTCGGTCCAGTTTTCTAGATACATAACTGCTGTCTACAAAATACAAAAAGAAATGAGATCCCATCAAAAACAATACTTGTCAAAAAAACCAAGTCTCGCAACTCAGTTGTTCTACGGTAAAAAGTTGTGAGATCCATGTAATACCAAGTCCAGGCCAGGAAATCTTTACCTAACGTTTTACATAAATATATTGACTTGGCCATCGCATGAAAACACGTGTAAATTAAATTATTTAGTGCGATGGCCAAGTCAATAATTTATGTAAAACGTTAAAGATTTCCTGGCCTGGACTTGGTATTACATGGATCTCACAACTTTTTACCGTAGAACAACTGAGTTGCGAGACTTGGTTTTTTTGACAAGTATTGTTTTTGATGGGATCAATTGGTCAGCAAAAATTACGAATGATAAAATAGATACTGCAGAATCTTGGCAATAAATAATATACGACTTTAATGCCGATGTCGTAAAAACAGATATTGCTTTTAAAGATTTCTCTAAAGCTGATCTGATACTAGGATTCCGTTCCATCTAATATGGACTATATTAAACCGAATATATTCAGTTACTCCCAGAAGATGCTGTGTAATTTCTAGTTGATAAATGTCATTCTGTCTCCGATACTTGCAGCCACATAATGAATAATGCCTGGATGTGTGCCAAAGGCATTCTATGGGGTACATGGGCAGGCTATAGGAGTTTCGTACCATGACACACTTCCTTCACCATATATCGCGGAGGAATATTATATGGAGCTTTTGCAATTTGACAGCGAGCCAATTTGACGTTATTTCGGATGTGTTTAGTAGTTTTTAGCGTGCTTCATTTTTATTTGCGTGGTATGAAAGTAGTTAAAAATGTGTGCTTTAAATATGTTTTTGCGCTCCTGTATCGGTAAAGTTCGCACCAAAAGAGTTGAAAAGCTATTTAATTATGTTTTTATTGCTATGTAATATAATAATAGGTAACGTATAAATAAACATAGTCTATTGGCGCGTATTTTAAAGTTCTTTTTTCTTAACAACTTCTTATCTATGATATGGTTATGATGTAACTGATATCTGACAGTCTGACTTTATGAGCCATCGTAGGCGTCTGACATAGCTTAACGGCTTAACTAGCCAGCTCAGAATAATCATTCTTAAAGAATAATTAGTTTGTGAATCAACTTTGAAATATCCTAGTGTCAAAATGGGAACTAATCGAGAATTTATTGTGATCAGAATCTAGGACTACATCTAACGCATATTTTGCTATCAGCACCATCTACATCGTAACGGATAAACGATTATTGGGTATAATAGCTTGAAATGACCATTAGAATAGAACTCCACTTTAGTGGATTGGCAGACAAAACAGTGTGTCGCGAGTGACCTTCCAGGGTAATAACCCCATGGAAAACGCCGTAAAATATGCTTACATTAGCAACATGACGCCGTGGTTTTGATTGCTGTTTTGTGCAAACACGTTGACGTACAGTCGCGGAATGAAAAGGTTCGTCACCTTAGTGTCGGTTTTCGCTTGCACTAGGTACTGTAAGAGTCAAACCTGCCAACATAACAGTACCAGAAACAGTGCTGCTAACATTTAAATAAATATGACGTTTGCTAACGAATAAGGTTTTGCTTGTTTAATTTTCTATCCCATGCAATGTTACAAAATGTAGTTTTTTTTTTATTTCATAGAAATAATAATGGCAGGTTGAACCAACAAGAAGGTTTTAGTTTATCAATCAAAATATTCTTGACAAGATAAATCGTCAAACAACTTTGATCTGAATAATTTTGAACTTTACTGACGAACAGTTAAACATAATTTTCTCTAACTCGAGATTATTCTGTAACATAGTTTCAAAAGGTAATATGTGCTCGCGATTCGTTGAAGGAATCAATTTGAAAACTGACGAACCTTTTCATTCCGTGACTGTACTTAAAGTTTATATTTAAAGGACGCAATAACTCGTAAGTTGGGTTTGTTTGCGATGTTTAAAAAGTCTCTGTTCACCAACAGGTGAATTAAACTCACCACGATCTAGTAATACATTATTTTAAACTAGTATCGGCTACGCTCGCTTGAATTTTGGCCTGTCACACAAATCCCCACGATTAAGTACAGTGACATCGAAACTGTGCTTGATTTTTTCAACTCAATAATTGGATCACTGGTATGTTAAAATTATCCTTAGATTTTTTATCGATAAATGGTACAAAAATCTTCAAAATTGATTTAAGAGCTTAGGCGTGAAACGTAGCAAAAACAAACATAGCTACTTTATGATAATATATGATTATGATAACATCTTAAACTTGAACAATATTATAGCGCTTACTCGCTAGTTAACTATTCCCAGATTACCTTATCAAAACCCGTTAATTACCACCCAGAACAACTTACCCCTATTAGTGGCCATCAGAAAACAATGGATGGAGTAAGCAACGAAAAGTTTGACCTTTCTGGAACCCTTTTAGCGGAAATTAGGTACAGCTATTTGCGAGCCCACCCCTTGCATTACTAAGAAAGGTATTTTCTTTCTTCACAAAACTTTTGTTTTGTTCTGCATTCATTAAAATTTAACAATGGAGTTGAAACATCCTCATACTGTTAGACTGCTGAGATTACACTGAAGTAAACAATGAGATAACAAAAAGGTAAAAAATGTTTTGCATAATGTAAAACTTATAAAAGCTTAAAAGCATCAATGTATAACCAGCCATTGCGATGATGTAAGTTAGAATCAGTTTTACCAACTTTTTAATTGGCTAAACTTACGTCAATAAATTCATAGAGTTGTAGTTTTTCTCCGAAATATAGGACGCCATCTCTTATACTCGTATACACACAGTATGAAACCAAAGCTAAATTAGCTTCTTTGTTACCCGAGGTTGTTGCCAAAACCCGTTGCAAGTTTTGTACAGTACACGTCGCACATTTGCTGCACGCTCCATCTGATTTAAGAGAATCCAGGAAGTTTTCCTTATATTTCTTGACTGGGAACTGATTGCTGGCGTAGCGATGCGTCTTCTTTTGGCTCGGTATCGTGTTGTGCAATTCGAAGTTTCTTTTACTTATCATTTGGACCATTGACAGTTCAGTTTGATCGAGACAGCTATGGATTGGTTAGATAGTATTTATATTCCAGTAGATTTTTTGTCTCATTTGGTATTCGAAGTGGGTAAAATTGGTCCCTTTCGTCAAGGAGTTCCATAATGATCTGCTGCAGTGGGGGTTGCTTGCGTAAAGCACTGCCTCCGCGAAAACAGTTATTTTTGAATTTAAGTACGACCAGGAATTTTAATGCTTACAGTTCAGTGTAATACTTGTTTTGACGCAACGAACGCTGAAACTGTGATTCTGTTTTAGAGTTTCCCTTCAATTTAGCGCTCGTCAAACTCGGGCCTCTAAAATATGAATGTCAACGTTGATTATGCATAGAGATGGGTTTGTAGCCAGCTAGTTTGGATAATAACTGATTATTATCTATTAATAGCCATTATTAGCCATCCATTGGCTAGTAACCCTGCTATTAATAGTTTCTTACGTTTTTTCTTCCACCTTTAAAATCAAATCAATATTAAAATCAAATATTACTCAAAGAAACAAAAAAGAACTAAAAAACATCAATGTAATTTATATAAACGACATTGTAGTTAAAAAAGAATCTAAGTATCTAAATATATAAAAGGAGAAACTGACTGACTGACTGACAGATCAACGCACAGCCTAAACGGCTAAACGTAGGCACTTGAAATTTGGAAGAGACGTAGCTTAGGTACCGTAGAGGTGCACTAAGAAAGGAATTCCCGCAATTCCCACGGGAACGGGAATTAGCGGGAAAAACGGGATTCACGCGTACGAAGTCGCGGGCGGCCGCTAGNTAGAAGTCGACAAAATTTACTCTTCGGTCTTACGAGGTTAAAGTAAAACATAAATGGAACCTTCTTAATAAATTAATACTACATAAAGATACAATAATGATATTAATAAATGTAACTGAAAAGGAACAACGGTTTTAATTTTATTTAATGTTTCATAATTAGTACTTTAAAAAGTACTATCGGTTTTATAACATACACTAATGATAGTTTAGAATGTATGGTTACGCAGATGTACGCTTAACTTTAGTTTATTTTTAATTCCCAAATAGTTTTGTCTGCAGGTAGAAAACTGTTTGGTTTCCACATCTCTTGATACAATACATACTCATCACAAGAAGTAAAGTGAATATTCATGTTAATTATAATATTTACTAAACTAAAAATTAGAACATTCTCATTGTAAATTTTCTCAATCATATAATAATTTTAAAATTCCAATAATCAATCCATCTCAATAGAAAAAAAATTACAAAAATAAAACTTTCACCATCAAGACCGAATGTTCCTTGCAAAGAACTATTATTTTCAAACGAAAAAAAGTCTTACAAAACTTCTTCGAATTGGTAAAAATATTTTTTTTGCTTGTTTAGCAGTATTTAAACTTAAATTATACTGGTTAGTTTTTCAATTAAACAACGCTTTCGTGAAGAAAAAAAATTAATCGTACATCACGTCCTCTCGGAAGAACCACCTTGTCAAAGAAAAATGATAATTTGACAGTGACATATTGTTTTTTTTACATTAATAAGTTCGGATACCTGAATTTGAATAGTTTAAGCCAAAGACTATCACTCTTTTTGTTCGATAGGCGCGAATTTTTGAACTTAAAAAAATCGCTAAAGTTTTAGTTCCTCTGAAGGCACATCCGGCGATACTTACAATTCACCTCCGAAAATGTCTCGGCGTTACTGACTACAAAGTTTTAGTTCCTTCTGAGGCACATCCGGGCTTACGAGGCTATATTTGGATAGGACTTTTATGAAACCTCTGACCGTGAAAGACTTTCAGTGTAATATCTGTGTATTAACATTCAAAGAGATCCTACACTGCTGTGTCTGCAAGCAGTTATTAAAAAAGAGTTCATTGAAATTAAAAAAAAATTATCCTGCTTACATTTCACCATCTCGATTAGCATTAATTTTGAACCAATTCTTCTATTTGTAATAGCACAGAATAATAATAAGTACTGTAATAGCACAGTATACATATATATGAGCTAAAGCAGTACGGAAACTTAGCCCTTTCGGCGAGTTAAATACCTACACTTCAACTGAGTGTTAGGGTTGGCACTCTTAATCTTTATAAAATTAATAAGGTTCTTACTTACTTATTTATTAAAACGTTTATTTAGGTTTTTTAATTATCAAATACCTAATGGAATAAATTAATTGACTAAGTAGTTAACAAAAAAATAAAACGTTAATTAGGTTCTATAATGATCCAATACATAATCGAATAAATTGATTAAGTACTGTATTAGTGGCCGGTAGAAGATCTATTCTCATAAAATAAAATACCGGATACTTACTTTCACATACCTATTGCCTCAACCCACCTCAAAAAACCCCTCACAATGGATACAGTTCATCACTTAGTACAAAAGCGCGCGGAGCAAATTACTTTATCAAAATAGAACACATCAATTTTTAAAAAGCGTAATTACGTAATTTAAAAAGAACTATTACAAAATCAGATGTAAGCACTTTATTTAAAAAGTAATATTTAATCATTTTTACAATTCAGAATTATTACGAAGTATAAAAAATGAAAGTTCTGGTTTTGTAGATGCTGAGTTCAAGCAGCCGTATACTACGCAATGGTAGCGCATTTTCTTACATAACTTTTCAATTCCTATCATTGGAAGTCCGAAAATATTTCTCATACAATTTGAAACCATAATGATCATTCTTCATAAAAAATTTAAAACCTACATATTTAAAAACATAATCATTGATATTCATAATATCACTAATCATACACTTAGTTTTTACTAATATTTGTTTTCATATATTTTTCTATACTAATGATCGAAACTCATAATCATTCGAATAAATAACTATAATATTCATAAATGTGATGTATCCTAATATTTGTTTTCATTTTTTTATTACTCATAAGTGTATTTATCCATATTATTGAAAATCATGATGTCTATATTCGTATTAAATCGTATTTTAACATTAAATTAATTTGAAATGGTCCAAAACAGGCAATATTTTGTGCCACAAAACTAACGTGACAGAAACGAATCGCTGCAAAACCGACTCCACGTAGTCTTGTCTGCCCTACCCCTAGAGTGTAATTTAAAAGCCGGAGGCGCGGAGGGAGGGCAGCCCTCGCCCGCTGTAACGAGGCTCAGGCGCCCGGGTGAGCTGGAGCGGCTGAGGCTGGTCGCCGAGGCGCCGAAGGCGCCGATGGCGGTCCAAAAAGCCGAAGCTGCGGAAGCAAGCGTGGGTGCCTGAGCCTCGTTACGCAAGGGCGGAAGGGCTGCACATCCCGCAGCGCCGGAGACGAGGAGATACCAATGCATGCTGCATGCTTAGTTTCATGCTGCATGCTCTCCATGCTTATCTACTCTATTAGATTATATATGATTTTTTTAAAGATACGAGTATGTCTGTTATAAAGTAAATTATTCTGAACAACAACATTATGAGTTGAAGTATGTTCTTAGTAACAACATTATTAATTAAAACAATATGATCAATGCATGTTATGAAGAAAAAAGATCTGAAAATAAAAATTATGAATTTTAAATGGTTCTTGGTAGTAACAGTATTGATAAAAAAATTATGATTACTAACTGTTATGAGCTCCGATGGTAGTAATAAAAATGTATGAATAAAAAAAGTATGAAAAATAAAATTATGAAGAGAGATTATTATGAACACAAATCGGTAGTAAGACAAAGAATAGGATTTAGAATTTTATGTGAGCCAATATAGAACCCTACGCAATACACTCGTGGCATGTTTTTAAAAATACAGCGGACAGCGCATGCAATAATATTATTATTAAAAACACAACGCGCGCGACACCCGCGACGGATGGACTGCGAGGTTCGCTTAGAGCTCGTGTAAAGCGTGCGTCTGTGTGCGTGAGTCTGATTTCGAGCGTTTGTATGAAGCTTCCGTACTGTTTAATTTATCTACTGTGGTAATAGTGTATTCTAAAATGATTTTTTCGGTGGGCACTAGACTTTTTAATAACCAAAGCATGCCAAGAACGCGTAGCTCGATTAGTCCAATAGTCACATTTTTATTGTTAGAAATATTACTCTATTTTTCCTCGGTCTTTTCTATTAGTACCTATAACTAGGTTTCTATTCAAGGCAATGTCTGGAAGTTTCCGTTTAATAACCTACGATCATTTTCCATTCCTATATTAGGCGATAACAGCTGCTCGGTGGTATTATGCTTGAGTTATGTGCCGAAGGTTTTCCAGACAAACATGTGCAATAGATTCCCATGTTATTATTTATGTAAAAACTAAGAAACTTTTAACAATACTAACTTACAGATTATATGGGAAAATAAAAATTAAAACGTGAAAATAATTAGTTAAAAAGCACTCCATCTCAAATTGTTGTCTCGAAGTAGTGATATGTGGTATGGATTCAAGAGTAGTAACGTGTAATAAGTATAGTCCTATGAACTAAAAGTAACATTTTATGAAGATAACCTTGGTAAACAAATGAAAAACAGGAAAATAAAAGAAAGGTACAAATGTGTGTAAGTTGTGAACTCTTACGATTTATGTTTTATTTTATAAGACTAGACTAAGACTTGTCACAATGCCGGGCGAATATTTATGGAATGTTATGTAGTACCAGTGTGACGGATACTAGCTCGGTGGTTCTCACAGTCTATAAGTAGGGCTAAGTTGTCTGTGTCCCCAAGTGCCTGTGGGAAATTGGAGAGATTAATGAACTGTTAACAGGACATCAGTCCGCGCCGCCACATGGAAGATTTTGGGGATGAAATGATTTATGAAGGTTATTTTCAACCGACTTCAAAAAAAGGAGGAGGTTCTCAATTCGNCGGTTTAGATTTTTTATACAAAAGGATTTTCCCGCTAATTCCCGTGCCCGTTGGAATTTCGGGTATTCCTTTCTTAATGCACCTCTACGGTACCTAAGCTACGTCCCTTCCAAATTTCAAGTGCTAAATTTGTTAACTATGAAGGGATATGTTTAATCATTAGTATAACATTAATAGCAGGGTTACCATCTGAAATCGGCTATTATTGGCTATTTATGGCTAATAACTGCTTTTAATCCGTTACTAGCCAATTGCTATTAATCGGATTATTAGCACTTACCCATCTCTAATTATGCACCACCCGGGCGCGCCTGACATCCCGCCAAATTGAATCCTGCCGTGGAGGCGTGCAGTGCCGTGGTTCGAGTAGAAAGGCCAGTTTTGTTCCGATTCTTCATTTATTCAGAACTAGCCCCAATAATGAAAGACCCGGGCGCGCTTGAGCGTATAGTGGCGGAGATAGAAAAAAGTTTAATCCTATCCTACTTTGCTATTATAAATGCGAAAGTTTGGATGTCTGGATGTTTGTTACTCTTTCACGCAAAAACTACTGAACGGATTTTGTTGAAACTTTACAGTATTATTGTTTATAACCCAGATTAACATATAGGCTATAATTTATGACGATCTGTGACAAATTAAATTTCACGCGGGTGAAGCCGCGGGCAAAAGCTAGTTATGTTTTCTTCTACATATTCAGTGTTAGCATTAAGAATCAGTTACCTAGTATATTATATCAAACTGTTTCAGGCGCTTCATGCAAGTGGAAATATTCACTGTAAATTGCCAGTCATATTTTGACTAGATTTTGTGTCGTTAAACTATTGTTTTGAAGACATTTTAGAGAAACATCTGTTACCTGCAGCCTTCATATAGTTATTTAACATGTTTTAGTCCTATTACCTATAAGAAACGACAAACAATATGGTGTTTATTTATATAGCGACTTATTCGACATTGGGCCTAAAGAAAACCAGGGCCGTGGCCTTCGTTATTGTGGGTCACGAGTTAAGGTTGAGTGAGATCCTATCCTAACGCCATGGGCATTGTGATTGCGACAGGGTGAAACTATTAACTTTCCTTCCTTATTTTAATTGAGCGCTATGCTGTTATAATTAGATTTACTATTCTAAACTGCATCTTACTTAACAACAGTTGCGATTTCGGTCAAATACCTGTTTTTTTTCTGCATAAAAAAACCTTTTTGAATCTTTTTATTACGTTATACGAGTGGACTGTCTGCTCTCTATTGACTGTAGTCAATGTTTTGCATCGCTGTGCTGTTTGTCGGTGCTATTGATTTTGGTTACATTGCATGTGAATGAGTTGGAGCATCTGTCATGCGAATGATAGAGCAGCTCTTGTCCAGATTTTTGAAATGCCGCGCATTTTTGATTTGTTTGTATTTTGTTTTGAATCCCGTCCAGTGTTGAATAACTTGTGTAAGTGTATCACTTTTGCTGTCGTGGAACAATAGTGAAACAGCAATTGTTTTATTCAATTCGAATGGTCAAGTGTATGATCTGGCAAAACTTCGTCCATGGCAAGTTTCACACATTTCCATGTATTTGCAAATTAAGCCCACTGCCCTAAGTTTAAGTTTCAAGTTTGCGGTTGAGCAAGAACCTTTATTAAGTTTCAAAATAATGCATTCAAAATAGATTCGGTCAAAGTTACGGCTGATTAAACTTTGAAACTTAAACCTTATTTGTGGTACGCCACTGCATAAAATATTAGGTACAGTCAGCGTCAAATAGTTGAGACACCCAAAGTAGCCAAAAGGTTCGTAAAACGTCTTTGTTACACTTGGAATAAGGTTGTGTTGCCAACTTTTTGTCTCTTTGGTGTCACAGTTTCTTTGGCGCTGACTTTATTTGAAAATAGTGAGCCATCTTATCTATTATTTATTTATATCACGTCGATCACACCAAATATAATTTTACTTTGTTATGAATTCTGCCTTAACTATCATATCTAATTAATTATACTGTCCTAGATTATGCTAATTTTATCCAAATCCTACGAGAATTTGAATTGACTAAACCACACCCACTGACTTACTAAAAAGGTAATTTATACAACCCACAAAGATTAGTATGCAACTCCTGAATCATCGTAGATGGCTAATATTATATTTGTTGAATGGTACTTGTTATTGACTGTCATCCCCCAAGTTAGTATTTTACGAGTAACGTTTTTCGTAAAGTTTTGATTGTTTTCTGTTCTGTTTGTTGATCAATATTTATCTCTTATTTTATAAATTATTAGTTGTGTAGTGACTACACATACTGTAGTCATTCTTGTGAATTTCATATGCGAGCTTTCGTAGTTTCGTAGCGCAAGTGTTTAATACTATTCTTTCGCGAACTGAACAGTTTTAACGCGCTCGTAATTCGGTCTAGTGTTTGAACAACGTGCTCATTTGACTCATTTATATCCGTTGTTCCGATTTACGTAGTACCACGGCTTTGTTATAAAGCGGCGCTTATCCAATTTGCAGCGGGTTCGAATCTGTTAAGTCTATTAGAAAGTTTCCATGCAATTTAACTGTGCTACTGCACACTTATTTCATTAAAGTGCCGTACAAACTATAGCAACTGTATGAAAATCTATTTTAATTTAGTTATTTTTATAAAGTTGAGTATAGGCTAGAATATAAATGAGACGCTCGATCTATGAAATGTTCTAGTGTCTGTGTCACCCCTTTCACAAACCAAATGTCGTACATTTTAACTCGATTACCCTCCACATAAGTGACAGACTTTCAAAATACTTCTTTTTATACGTTACTAGCGGCCGCCCGCGACTTCGTACGCGTGGACCCCGTTTTACCCTTAGGGGTGAAGTTTCGAGTTTTTTAGGGTTTACCCGGAAATTATTCAAACTTTTCTCGCTGTAAAAACCATCCTTGGACTTCACAAAACATTTTAAAAAAAGAATTGGTAAAATTGGTCCAGGCGTTGTTGAGTTATGCGCTTACCAACACATTTTGCGATTCATTTTTATATTATAGATTATTTGTGAGAGCTGTCGCAGCTGAACAAAATGTTGGTCATGTTACATAAATCCGCATATCCTGAATGATCTTACCATAAATTCTTAGAGTTTCTCAGAAGAATCCAATTCCCGGAAGATGAAAGTAATCTACGTAGGTGTCTTATTCTTTGTGAATACAGATATCCCGGTCTCTCTGGAATCTGAAACTTAAATTTAAACTAGAAAAGTTACAAATCTCCTGTCGTCCTGAGCGAAGATTCAGACAATTCAGAGTTCAGACATTTCTGAACAAAATTCCAAGTTTCATAGCGGCCATAGAGCACGAATGCAAATAAAAAGAGTTGTGCAAACGGAACATAGTCGCCTTTTATGACTCTCGGTAGTCGGCACCAATATAGTCTGGGCAAGGGCACAGTGGAGAAGGGCACAGCAGGTGTGCTTGCTTACATAATCGCACCTTGTCCCCTTACCCTCGTGAAGGTTTCGTTAGATGAGTAATTTAGGTGGAAGTAAACTACATACTACTTGCTAAAATACACTACTACATATTTTTTTCTGTGATAGATGAATATCATGCTGTGTTCAAGTAAGAAGAAAATGTTCAAGTAACTATTTATTACGTGTCATAAAATTGTGCTATTAGTATGGACATTTTCAATAAGTTTGAGTAAAAAAATGATTTTTCGAGGTCTCTCAAAGGAGTTTTATCTTGTTTTACAAAAAAAAAATAAACACACGTTTTTAGCAAAGAGTGGCATATGGCGCTATGCTTTCTTATTAGTGTGCTAACATTTACTAATATTTGAAACTACCCTACTTCTCTCCATTACGGCTTCAGTAAGTAGCTATTCAAACTGTATATTTGGCGATAAGCCCGCTCGAATGCTCCTTCCTTTATTTACATCTTCAGATCACAGGTCCTATATTTGGATAGGACTTTTATGAAAACTCTGACCGTGAAAGACTTTCAGTGTAATATCTGTGTTGTGTGTGTTAACATTCAAAGAGATCCTACACTGCTGTGTCTATGCAAGCAGTTATTAAAAAGAGTTAATTAAAATTAACAAAAAAGTACCCTGATTACATTTCACCATTTCCATTAGCGCTGATTTTGAACCAATACTTCTATTGGTAATAGTGTTTTCTAAAATTGTTTTTTCGGTGGGCATAAGATTTTTACAAAAATATCTATTCTTAAAACAGAAACGGATATTCGTTGACCACTACACATTTATTATAACCGGAGCTTACCAAGACACACGTAGTTCAATTAGTCCAATTGTCACATTCTTATCCTGACCAATATTAGTCTATTTTTCTTCGGTCTGTAACTGGAACCTGGCTTTAACTGTGCTTTAACTAGCAAGGTATACCTACTCAAGGCAATGTATGGAAGTTTCCGTTTAATAACCTACGATCATTTTCCATTCCTTTATTAGGCGATAACAGCTGCTCGGTGGTATTATGCTTAAGTTATGTGCCGAAGGTCTTCCAGACAAACATGTGCAATAGATTCCCATGCTATTATTAATGTCAAAACGATAAAACACTTATAAGATAAGAAGAATTTCCAGCTTTGAAAAGAAGTCGGTAAAAGGTAGGTTCTCTTCAAGAACCGCCAAATAACTAATCAAGTATGATATTTTATGAAGAAAAACATAGTAAACAAACGAAAAACAGGAAAATAAAAGAGAATCGTAAGTTCTTAAAACTCGTCACATTGCCGGGTGAATATTTATTGATATGAGTTTACGTTAGGTGTGCTCGCTAGCGACTGCGTAAAAAAATGACATTAAATGTATGACATATTGTGCCCCTAGCGGCTACTTTCAATAAATAAAATCTTCATACATTTTTCATCTTCATACATCGCTAGCGAGCACACCTAACGTAAACTCATGGTAAGCACACAAGTACGACTTATAAACTCGGTGGCTCTTGTCACACACTCCATAAGTAGGGCTAAGTTGTCTATGTCCCCAAGTGCCTGTGGGAAATTGGAGAGATTAATGAACTGTTAACAGGACATCAGTCCGCGCCGCCACATGGAAGATTTTGGGGACGAAATGATTTATGAAGGTTATTTTCGAGATTTGTTTCAATACGAAAATATTACATTTTCGTACATTTTAGACAGAGAAATGTGATATAGGTTGGTTGTTTATCAAAATATACAGAACAGAGTTCACCGAAGAATATTATAATTATGTTAATCATATTACCAGACCTATTCGAAAATTTTAAAGTCCTTGGCCATTCTGTGGTGTTAAGTAAATGAGTGATTTGTCAGTTACAATCATTAGCTGCGCTCGAATTCTTGAATTATGTAAAGTAAAAAAAATCATATGAATTTATTATGTAGTTTGTTATATATGTTTTAATGGGAAATTAACGTCGTCAGATTGCTCATCTGTTGATTCTCTCACTACAAATAATAATGAAGAGTGTAGACAGCAGAGACAATATAATCATGTCACTATTCAGCATGATACCAACCACATGTTGCATCTGTTGAGAAAGTTCTGAACTCTATTCAATTTGAAGTATTTTTTTTATTTACTGTTACATAATTTGGTACATTTAATTTAGTAAAATTGAGCTAGAATTATTTTAATAAAGTTTCGAGTGGGCGATTGGCTGAAGTCAATCGGTGATGGACGACTTAGGGTTGTCGCTTACACCAATAAAAGTACTTTCTGGAGCTTATGTATAGATTTTTTGTTTATCCAATGAAGGCCGCTGACTAAAAAGGGTCAAATAAGAGTGGAAAGCACACAAAATCAATAGCCTATAATAATAGAGGTTAGGGTAAATGAATAGTGTTTTAAAATAACTGAGACTTTTATAACAGCGGTAAAGACTGGTACAGACAGACATAGCCGCGGAAAATCAGCACTCGTTAAGCTCACTGCGTATTTAAAGAACTTCAGGAAAATACTTTTACTGTAAGCCCTGAGACGTATGTACTATGTACTCGTGTATATCGTTTAATTAAAAGTTGCGTCCATTAGTTTAATCAGAGTGTACGCCATCGTCGCCCGCGGTCACCCGGATCGCTAATTTGATTCTGTACCGAGGCTATTAAATTTATACTCTTTAGTTATTAGCTTTACAATTTTTTTCCATTATCATCATGTTCCAGGGAAAGATGTAATATCAATCATTGTTAGTTAGGGCTGGTTTTTACACTCGAATACATATTCTAAAACATTCGTAATATTTTAGTACATTACAGGGTGACTGAAACTAGACCCGCCCACAGCAAATTCCCCATGTAGAGGAGCGAATTATTGGACCTAACTTTTGGAGCTAAACAGTTGCTGTATGGCGGGTCTAGTTCCAGACACCCTGTATAACTTTGGAAAAACTGTTGTATGTCTTTATACCGCAATCAAGCACACTAAATTGAGCTAGAAGAGACAAATAGTAAACGTAGTTATCACAGTTCCATTCCAATCGAAAGCGTAGCTTTGATAAGGCGCGTCAATGACTCTACGAACGTCGAATGTAAATAAGATAACACTCGGGTCTGTAGTAGACATAACCGGTCTTTGGCATTCATTCAAGCCATTCATTCATCTGAGACAGTGGACGATTTTAATAATTCCAAAAACGTAATTGCTTTTTTTCTTTCAATTAAGTATGGCTTCCGTTTGCATTTATTGCCAGTGACAATCATTTAAGTAAAGTCTTCTACATAATTCGAAACTCAATTAAAACTTAATATTATTTAAAAAAAAAAAGTTTTATTTGTAGGCTAGTAAATAAACCAGTCTCTAGTCTAAAAAAATCAAACAATAAAAATAATTTCAACTGTATAATGGCGTGTCAGGTTACCTTTCTTGTTAAATGCGGGTCGGTTTACTGTTTTCTTCTTCAAACTAATTGAAAATCTTTGTTTAAGCTGGTTTAATATTGTCTACATACAATTTAATCGATAGAATATCTACTATTGAATGACTAAACCTTTAAACGACGATTTCTTTATTTTCTAATGGATGTTGAAGATTTACTACTACAAAGAGTAGTTACAATATTCAAAATAAATTGAGTGCAGTCAAGTCGTCACATAATCTACTTGACTTGACTGTAGGTACTGTCTTAGCGCTTTTAATCCGTAACTTTGAAATAATGAAAAACTTACCCTAAGCTCTTGTAGATAAGATTTTAATTGGACAATTTAACAAAGGAAAATCCGTGGGATACATTATTATAGTCTTAACAGAATCGTAACGAACAGATGATTCAATTTATCGTTGTTCATTTCGACGGACGAATCCAACTGATTTCAGCATCGATATGAATTAATGATGTCGATTTCCGCGTGCCAGTCAACTTCAAAAGTAATTTTAATTACGTTAACGGTATTTACAATAAATAAATATGGAGTAGTTAGTACGTCAGACTGTACTTTTCGTTGTTAAAAATATTGGAAAATAGCATCTATTGTATTGTAACTACGTACTGTAAATACGATTTAGACTACAGTGTTTAACTCGATGTGACATTTGACAGATTAAATATTGCATAACAAAATTAAAAAAAAAAACAGTTTTTTCTTTGAGGCTGCTACTAGGTAAAATAAAAACTGTCATGTCTTTTAACACTTTTTGAAATGACGCACGAATAGTCGTCGTAAATGTAAATACTCAGTACAGTAGAATCTCCGGACTTCGATTATCCGGATATCCGATTATCCGGACTCATTCTTTTGCGGCTCTATTTACCGATTTTGGTCCTGGAACCATCAATACGGCACGGCGCCACCTGTGATACGGCTCAGCGCCGCCACCGTAACACGTTCAGACGTTGTCTTGGTTCATTGTTAAAAGAAATTGATTTACACAATGATCTAAATGATGTATGTAGTTGTTGAACACTTTTGACAATGAAAGTTTATTATTGTTTAATTTTACTTTGAAATCGATTATCCGGAATACCCCCGGTTTTAATTGATCCGAATAATCGGGATTCTACTGTAATTTTATTATCATCAGCTTCTAGCAGTTCACCGGTGGACATATACTTCTCAATACACGCCACCTTACCCTGTCTTCGACTTGTCACTTTCTTGCAAATATAAATATTCCCCTGTCTTTGTTCCAGGAAACAACCAAAGACGTTCGCGTTCGACCACTGTTTCTTCTCTCTGGAGGCAGGGCTGCCCAACTTCGCGTCCCAAAAGACAGTGTTCGAATGTCTGGGACGGGACATCCTGGACAATGCCTTCGAGGGGTACAACGCGTGCATCTTCGCTTATGGACAGACAGGTTAGTTTTTTTAGATAAGTTAAATCAGAATAGGCAGATATAATAAATGAAGGTGTTAGGGACAGACAGATTTGTTAAAGTTTTGCCAGCTCTATACTTATTATTATTCTGTGGCTCTATGCATATTGTGAAGCGAAATTACTTAACCTATTGCCATGGCAACAAATGGTCACTAATCAAACGTCAATGTCAATCTTTTAGAGGAGTCAAAATTAATTAACTTTTCAGTCAGTCATTAGAGCAGTTGGCCGGTAAGCGAAAGGTCGGAAGTTTGAATCCCACCTATAACAGTAGCTTTTTACCTAGTGTAAATCTTTTAAAAAGCGACCATAATAACAGATTAAATGTAAATAAAAAGAAACCAGGAAGTGATAAAAACAGTATTTTCTCAATTACGCATTCATTAGTATTTTAATGAATGACCGATAAGAATAAATTGAACCATTATTGTCAGCGAACCTAACTTACATTATGACAATGGGCACTTTAGTATAATTGGCCATTCCTTTTAGAGCCATTGATAGCAAAAAAATCTCTATTATCAGACAAATCGAATTGAACCTTAACAGAAAAATTCCATTATCTGTTTTAATTACAGCTAAAATTACTAATGAAATTCAATTATATTATCTCTCGTGCTCCCCGCACTGGAATCTCCGGCCACTTCAATTCCAGGCATTAATATTTCCAATAAATTCCCGAAGGATTCCTAGAAATGATCGGAGATGAGCAACCACTGAGCTCGGCTCGGCTGGGTTAGCTGTCGTGACTTAATTTATTATTATATTACGAGTAAGTAGTAATTGTGCTGATCATTACTTATTTTGATCTTATTCCCCACTTCTTTACTTTTTAAAATTATCATTCACTATGTTTATTTTCATTTCTTACTGCTAGCAAAACTACTCGTACGTCATTAAGTGAAGTACATAATTCATATTCGATACGGTTTCTACAAACTGCTTTGTAGAAGTTCATTATGTCATTAAATGTGATTATAATCATGTTTCAAATGGTTTCTACAATGTTCTTGTATTAGTTCTGCAGATGAATGAAAGGGGAAAATCATAATATATTTTCGATATTCTGTAAGAAAAGATAGCTAATCTTTTCTTACAAAAGAGATCAAAGTGCACAAGTGGAGTTTTGGGCTGACACTGTGTAGGTTTGTTGTCGACACGAAAAGAAGAAGAAAGTGCACACATAGTTATGATTGTATTATTAGGACCATTCTCGTAAACATTAATTTTCTGCTTCAATTGTGACATTAATATCCCAGATGTGGCAAAGTTTTTCTACCGGTTTTATACCGTATTAGCCACAGTTGAGAGGGATAACTGTTCCCGGTGATCCCCCTCCTGTTTGTCAGTTTTCGCAAATATTATCACAAGCCAGATTGCAAGTTTTTGATGTCTAGGCTAGCCGGTGCAACGCCCTGGCAATGGACCGGCATATCAGATGCAGCCAGGGTTGCCATAATAATGTGTCCGGGTTTACCCGGATTAGGTTTAGTTTGACCAGACATTCATTTACTCTGTATTAATTTCACTGTAACAAATTCCACCTTATGTTTATATGAACAACATTATTATTATTTTTTAATTGTATTAGATTTTATAACTTTTGGCGTCTAGGTTTAGCGACGTAAGTTTTGACGATGGCAACCCTACATGTTTGGCAGAGAAAACAGTCTGATCTGTTTGCTTTGTGCAATAAATGGTTAGATGGAGAGGTTTTAGACTTTGTATTTTATAATTCTACTCGCATGCAGGAGTTAGGTCATTTGATTATGTCATTACACTCATAGTTGTCTCACATTTTATATTCTTAACAATGCTGTTGCATAATTTTAAGTGGTTTACTGAGATTAAAGAATTGGGCACAAATTGGTATAACGAGATGATGAAATACAGGACCAGTGTTAGATAGAGATTTGTCCCGTAAATATGATAACCAATAATATTCGTCTACAGATACTTATATGAAATCAAAAGGAAATTGGTTACAACATTAAAAATTCTAGTCTGGTGTAGCATCTCGGTGCAATGCCCTTGCTATGGCCGGTCGTCGGCAATATACATAAAACGGCATTACTGTAGGTGCTATTTTTTTTTTTTTTTTTTTTTTTTCGTATACATAATACATACCGTATACATACGTAAGTGCTATCTCGCAGTAACATCCTTGAAACATCTGTGACAGTTACCATCTACAACTTTTACATAGCACATAGCAGTTACAAGAACGGTTTTGTGGAATGTACCTACATGTGTCATAAATGTACCCAGCTGTCAAAAAGGCACGGTTTTTTGCAGAAGGAAAATATAAAAATAATTTAATCAGAAACAAAATGTGGGAAGGGTAAGGGATCGCAGCATAAAATTCCGTGTACTTGTACTAACCCGCAACGTATTTTCTACAACGCAATCGTAACGGACTCGTGTTTTTTCTGTATCGTGGTTTTGTATATGAATCTGAGCCCACTGTGTGTGTGTTTTTCCTTGCAACGAACATTTTTCAAGATGCTGGCATTATTTAGTAAATAATGAGTATTTTGGATTTGACAAAAGCACAGCACCCAAAATAGCCGTCCTTGCTTGCTTGCTAAAAATGTGTTGGCTATAGTGAGCAATAATATCATTTGTTACGGCAATATCAACACATACGGCACTAGTTTCAGTATGATAATGATAAAATATGTTTACATCGATCTGTAAGCAAGTATTTCCTGAAACGAAAAAGCCCGGGTTGATATTTTAGATTACGCTACAATACTGGGAAAATTTACAGTTACAAATTGATAACATTTTGTGACATACCCAATTCCACGCCATCGTTAGCTCGCTATTATTTGTATTTCAACTAAACCAGACCAAAACAAATTAAACTTCCTAAACAAGACAAAACGCTTATTTAGGCCTATTGTGCCTATTCCATTCACAATATTCATCAACTGGGCACCAATAAAGCGAACATTTCCACTGTTTGAATCCGTGGAGCGTTGTTTATGTTTTAAACTAACCATTCAACTGCGGAGAGTTATGCCCGGGCGCCCACTTCGTCTAGTGTAGGGTGACCATTAACGTGGAATAAATCTCGGACAGTTAAATAACTTTTTGAACTAGCCGTGGTTGCAATTTCGTACGCGTGGAAACCGTTACAAGCTAGGTATAGGTAGGATGTATGCCTCAATTAGTTAGGTATGTTCACAGGTCTTTTTAATACGATTTTATACAGAATTTTAGCCCATTTTTTATTTTTTTTTTATTTGGCCTGTTTCAAAGGCAATAAGTAACGTGTACTACGTGTAGTAATAGTTGAACAATTCGGCTTATTTTGCATGCATTTTCAGGTCTTTTTATTCGAATATCTAACTGGTAATCTCCCGCTTGTCGTCTAATATCATATTATTATTATAAACAGACTAAGAGCGTATAATGACTTAATTCCGGTGCATTGATTAATAAACATGATAACACAATTTCTCCTAGCAAAAATAGTTTCAAGACAGTCTCGGAAAACTGCGGACGTGTGGACGCCTTATCGTTTCATGTAATTTTAATCTTGTTTATTGCTGTCCGCTGGGAAAAATATTCCTTCGTTTGCTGTCGCAGTGTAAGCTAAATGAGCCCAATATTTCTTGCTAGACGTTATTTCGGAGATTTCTATGTTTTTATTAATTATTACACGTAAACACAGGCCTGGGGATTTTTCAGGAGAAGTCCCTGGAGGCGTATTAAATTCAAATAGTTTTTTTAAATGCATTAAGTCTTACCAATGTTGTCAACTTAGTCGCACAACAAGAGAAACAGAAGAAGAAAAATATCTTTCACTCACGCGCCAATAATTTTCTAAAGACAGTTATTTATTAAAATTCTAACGACTATTAAAAACTTGGCAGCTTTTTCTATCCAAAAGGTGTTCTCTAAGTTTTAAAAACATGATGAAAAATTTAATGATTGTAAAGTATCATATTATTTTATGGTAAGCAACTTCATCATATTGCAACTTGAACTAAATATTAGGAACGATCTGGATGACAATGAATACATACATTAGATATATGTATACGTTCAATGTAAAAAAAATATACTAAACAATAACGCAAGATCACGATTTCGGGCATGATTTATCATCAAATCGCAAATGGACATGTCACAACATGGCCATAGAATGTACCTATAGCATCTCTATTGTGTTGTGTACATTGTGTTGAGTGACCCTCTGCCAATCGCGGCATTGAATTCGCTTTAAATACAAAAAAGTTCCTGTACATAAGACAAAAGTATTCGAGAAGTATACCGATACCCCGATTCAATTGCTCGGAATGTAGTATACTCGTAAAAGTCCGACACAGTGTTGAACTTAATGTGCGAGCAACTGTACGACACGGGAGCGTGTGTATCGAATCGGCAATGGACAGGTGGGACAATCGAAATATCTATTTCGTACAGACGACAGAATATGAAGCAGAACACTGTAACATCTTATGGAGTTGTAATAGAGGCGATTTTGCAAAAGAAAGGCGTGTTCTGTCGCTCTTTTAGAACGTGTTTTATAAATAAAAAGAAAACTCGTAGGTGCGCCTAGGGTTGCCAGGTCCAACATAAAAGCCAGACTCAGTGCTTAATTTGGCCGGACATTTTACCCTAAAAGCCGGACACACCTTTTAGCAATGTTACGCAATGCAATTAGTATCATCATAAGTCATGAGTGAGTACCTACTATCATCTATCATCTTCGAATCCATAGACCTATTCTGTGGCTCGACTTTCGGGTGGCGCGGCAGCCACATAAAAAGCCTCACAAAAGCCGGACAGGCCGGACAAGTCCGTAAAAAGCCACATGTCCAGGTTTAGTCGGACACTTAGCAACCCTAGGTGCGCCCCCAGACATGATCCGCACATAAATAGCGCCGCGACAGGAAACAATTTTGTTATTTACAATAAACAAGTGAAAGTATACGTACTCGTATTTTATGCGAAGGAAAGTGAAGCGATATTTCATCGATTAATTTATTTGCGTAACGACATTAGAACGGTATTGAATTAGTGTTTTTTCAAAGATGATACGATTTGTAAATAGAAGTCAATTGAATGAATTAAATAGGTGTAAATAAAATATAGCTGTGAAACCCGATATAAAACATGTCTAATGGTCCAGAGGCTAAAAGGCGATCGTTTGCTATAAACTTGAGACACTTATTTACAACGACTAAGTAGGTATGTGTCGCGAAGAGTGTGCGTAGACATTAGTGGGATTAGATCGGATTGTGGCACTTATTTACACAAGAGAGAGTTAGATTTGTACTCCGAGTAGTCTCAATTGTGTTGTAAAAGACCCGATGGACGGTTTGCTTTGAACTTTAGACGTTTTTATTTACAAACTACTAGGGGTGTGTCGCGTAGTGTATGTCGTAAGATTGTACGCGACACGCGCCGTGTGTGTAAACAAGAGTCGTTGGATTTCACACTGAGTTGGAGCAGAACTTGAATGAACCAGTATTCATAATACATATTTATTTAGTTTTTGAGCACTGTGCCAAGATATTACAACGATTCTGCCATGACCACAATCAGTATCGTGGGCAAACCGAAGGTGAGTGATGTACTCGCCATTAATGTTTATGCCGAATCCTTTCCATTCAAGGAGTTTGAAAGCGTCTTCCAATGCAGTGGTGCACAGTTTAGGAGATATAACATCTCCCTGCCTTACGCCTCACTGCAGAGGAATCGTCCTCGTGCTCTGCTCCTGTACTCGGACCGACATGGTGGCGTTTTTGTACAAGCACTTCAGCACCTCGATATACCGATAGTCAATACGGCACCGTTGAAGAGACTGTAAACACTGCCCAAGACCCGATCGAATCAAAGATCTTCTCATAGTCTACGAACGCCAAGCATAGTGGCAAGTTATAGTCCTCAATCTTCTGTATAACCTGTCGCAGCGTAAGCGCAAACAAAAATGTGCCAGTGATTTAAATTTTTTTTAAGAAAAATGCTTAAAATATTTACATATCTCATAAAAAAAAACAAAGTACAAAACCAATAAGTAGTGTAATAAGTAGTAATAATAATAATCTGATATCATTAGGTTCTCTATACGTTCGCAATTTTCTTGTGACGACTCATGCCTAATACCTTTAACATATTTTAGACAACTATGCAAAACCCGAAAGTACCGAAAGAACCGGGTTTTGAATTTTTAAAACCCGGTTGTTAAGCTGTCGAAAAAACCCGGGTTTTCCCGGTTCTTTCGGTTCCGGGATAACCCGGGTACAAACCCTAGTATTGAATTAGTGTTTTTTCAAAGATGATACGATTTGTAAATAAAAGTCAATTGAATGAATTAAATAGGTGTAAATAAAATATAGCTGTGAAACCCGATATAAAACATGCCTAATGGCCCAGAGGCTAAAAGGCGATCGTTTGCTATAAACTTGAGACACTTATTTACAACGACTAAGTAGGTATGTGTCGCGAAGTGTGTGCGTACATTAGTGGGATTAGATCGGATTGTGGCACTTATTTACACAAGAGAGAGTTAGATTTGTACTCCGAGTTGTATACAGCTTGAGTAGTCTCAATTGTGTTGTAAAATACCCGATGGACGGTTTGCTTTGAACTTTAGACGTTTTTATTTACAAACTACTAGGGGTGTGTCGCGTAGTGTATGTCGTAACTTGTCGTAAGATTACACGCGTCACTCGCCGTGTGTGTAAACAAGACTCGTTGGATTTTTACTCAGAGTTGGAGCATAATTTGAATGAACACATAGTATACATAATATTCAGATTGTTTACTTGCATCGAAGTAGCAACAGATGGAAGTATTTGAAAGTCTAATTTGTGTAGACAATTTCAGTTACATATTTATAAATTCTTCTGAGAAGATAGGCCTGTAGAAGATGGTTTGTACTGTCCCGCTTGCCATAAGATGTCACATTGTTTAGTTTGATGTAGTCGCGCGTCTCTTATAATAATAATTTGTTTCCACAACTAAAAGTAAGTACTAAAACTAGTCTAATTTAATCCCAGAAAAAGGAAAAAAATCCCAACCCACGTTCACCGTTGAAAAAGAAATGTAATTCGACATCGGAACGACTTAAGCAAGTTTAGTGACGCGTTCGCAATTTCCTAAGCTCCCCAAATTATTCTAAACACGTCACTAAGCGAACGGAGGACGATTGTGTGTCTATCTCCATAGCTTTTTAGAGTTCCCCGAAGAAATTTGGAAAGGCGAAAAAGCTGTATTAGATTAGATAAGACTAAACCGAATTCAAGCTAGACTAATATTCAACAAAAGTCGAAATAGTTTTATAACTTCGTTTTAGTTGTCTTTGTCTAGCAAATAATGTCGATTTCATTGTGGTTAAAGAAGACAAAACAAAACTATATTACTGGGCTTCAGTGGTAAATAAGCTTAACCCCTTTTTCCTTCTCTGAGACGATTCACAGAATCACAATTTCTAAGGCTTATTTAATTATAAAGCTTTGAAATGAAATGAAAATGTGAAATAAACTCTTTTATTGAAATTTTGACCAAAAGAAAATGTAGCGTTCTTTATGTCTTATCTTTTTTCATCCAGTGCATTGCTAAGTGGTTTTTAGTAAAAACCTGTAAAAACTTTTTCCAGCACTTTCATTAAAAGCCACTAAGGTGTGCGTGGCGTGTTCTTAGTGGTCTGGAATTGGGTCACGTGACATGTCGGAACTAGGTTTCCAGGAAAACTGGGCGTCCCACTAAGCGTGCGGTGTTTTAACATTTTAGGAGCTTTGTGTCCAACAAAATGCTTTGGGTATATGAAATAAGGTGTGTAAAATTGATAAGAATGAGGTAAAATATACAATTGAGCAGTTTTTATAACAACAAACAAGATTTATTTCGAGCGAGATAGATACTATAATCAAAACTTTGGTTTATATCATTGTTTATGCACAGTCTCTGTTGTATAACAGTATCTGATTCCATAGTTGTGTTTCTTCAAATTTCTTATACAGTCGACCACGATTACGGGAGTCATAAACGACACAATAATGGAATATAGTACGATGTATGGAACCCTATAAATGAGTACAAACTTGTACTTTTTGCTCTCAAATAAAGAATTGGGAATCCTTAATTTTACGCCTGACGAGATTCGGTCGGTTAAAGAATTTCCTCTGGAGGTTTAAACGGGCCGTGGCAAATGATGCGAACATATCACGCGGCTAAGTGGCCGACGGACTGGCCAGAATTGTAAGTGGATAGCATTTAATATTTAATGTGAAGAGCCTAACCTGATAGACAGCCGATTTAACGAAGAAAGGCAGCAGTTAAATCAAGATTCAACAAAATCTTAACCCTTAAAACGGTAGTCGGGTAAAAAGGCGCATCTTTTCGATTATTTGTAATAACATTTCCCTTAAAATCTTAGCTTGTGCTATAGCCAAAGGATGAGCACAACATAACTACACAGTCATTCATAGAGCTAAACTAATGTTTTTCTGTAAATTTAGTTAACCAAGCGAATATTCTCGGTACAGCGACCGTCACTAACGATGTTCCGTTTAAAGCCTTACTTTTCCATTAAAGAAAATGGCTTTTGCCGAACAAAATTGCCTATTTACAACATGGAAGGCCCTGCAAATTAGCTCGTATTTCAAAGCGTTTTGGGCGTGTATTGTTGATGTAACTAACATTCGAACGCGGTGGAGCTAATAATTGACAATTTGTAACAGTCAATGTCATCAGAGCTCGCCGATCGCTCGTGCGGGGTTAAATGTTTGACGTTAATTAGGTCGTAGTTAAAAATGAACAGCCTGCTCGTGAGGAAAATTACGGGACTATTCCCAGGTCTCGTTCCCACCGCTGCAACTCCTAAGTAGCCAGAATCTACAGCTTGACCGCCAATAAAAACCCAACGAGTGAAGGTCAAGTTTTTCCCGGGGGAAAGTTATATGAGTATTGTACGAGTCGAAAAGCATGATTTTATGTCAAACTCTACAAAAAAAGCGCAATATAATTATTATAATCATCTTGCACCCTAAATATTAAAGCACGTATTTTGTTTACTTTACATTTACAGTATAAATATTTTAAGAGAGAAAAAGTTCATTAATGTTCTTTTAGTACAAATAATTGATTTACGGAAGAGTGAGCTTTCCTAGAAACTTTTTATTCGTAGAGTGCTTCACTCACTATCACATTTATTTCCACCTGGCTAAAAATATTATACTGACGAAAGTATAGCGCTGGGCAACTCGCAAGAAATATTTCCCCAGTGCTGTACTCATTTATCAATTCTTGACAGTATTTCAGAGTTTAACGCTGAATTTTATACGAAAGTTTACGATTGCAATACATTTAAATTTCGTGGAAATTCTCATTTGCAAGCCAACCTAGGCAATATAATTTCACAGAAGTATGCTACAGTTGATGCACAGGAATTAACTTTATACCGGTAATAAAGTTTAACTTTTATAATATTAAATATTGCCATTCATCTGATACAGATAACCTACCTACTACTAGATTCCCGATTTGAGAAGCATTTGTCAATCATCAAGTTATCTTTCCCTTTCAAGCATAGTATAATTATGTATACCATATAGGTAGGTTTTGGATCCCATATTCGGTGGTGTACAGAATGTAAATCATTTTACGGTTTACCACATCTGCGACCAATAAACACATTTTCCGAACATTCAAAACGAACTGGCTGTTCTCTCCCATTATTTATGCTCACAACCTTAGACGTACAAGTTTGGACCTTCTCGCATTAGCATACGGGCAAATATTTAGTGACGCGAGGAAAGCGCGCGGTCGCTTAATTACTAGCGGTTTAATTTATTCGCAGGTCGCGCCTAATGCCTTGAGCTTTGAGCTTTGCCGTTAGGCGGGCGCTACACGGGTCGATGTGTCTTAATAGTTTTTCGGGAATGGAAAGGTTCCTTCATTTTGCGAGTATAAACTTAGATTAATAAAACCTAGATGGATAGATAGTCTTCATACAAACGCTTCGTCAAGAGTGAGGCAAAAATCTTATGTCATTAGTGTCAATTTTGTTGGGGAGTGTAGACAGTGAAGGCGATTTTCCCGAAAGTAGGGAAATTTTTAATACGTTTTTAATTATTTTATAATTAACAAAAACAAAATGCATCATGTACTTACTTACTTATTTATTGAATTCAAAGTACCTACCTAATAACAATAAGATAAATCGACTTAAAAGTCTCGATTTCATAAAAAAGGAAGTGTATTTGTACGGCGAACAATAGGGAAATAAATTTTCTTGTTACTGATATCATTCCCGTATTTAATTTTTGAAAGCCAAATTCTAGCAAAATACGCGTTGAATTGTAGTACTTACATTATGAAATGTAACACTGGTCACTTTCTTTCGTTTTTCTGATGTATTTTAGACACCCTTTCACAGCACAAACCGTTTTAATTAATTAAAATTTGTCGGACGTGTTTACCAATTTTTCACTTTGACAGTTCATGTGACGTTTACGGGTGAGCCGTGCCGGCTCCCTAAAAACTGCCTCACCTTTCGTGCACTGACTATCTATAGGCTTTATTAATCTAAGAGTATAAAATATAAGGAGTACTTACGAACTTTGAACGAATGTAGTATGAGTATGTACCACCTACGAGTATGTACTAGTTTATAGTTCGTAGAACGACTATGGAAATGTTTATGTAAGATGCTGGTTTCTCTTGTTCCAATCGCAAAGTTTATTTTTTACTCTCTGATTTTCATTATTCATTGTACCTACTAGATTGTTTTTTGTGTCTAATTTTCACATCACACTTCTTAGAAATCACGAGTTAAACGCTACACCATACTTGTATACAAGGTTTTGAACCANCTTGTGTACAAGGTTTCGAACCATTTGAGTTTGACTGTTGCATTGGTATGTTTTTCCAGGTAAAAAATACGTCAAAAATTACTTTCTTTGCAAAAGTTAGAAACGTCTCTGGTCCAGCTTAACTCGCGCCCAGGGATCTTCGGCGGGATTATTTATTTAGCGACGCAATTAGTGTGCGCGGCACTTTACCCTCGCACACTTCAGCATTTCTTGGGCTAGGGCTGCCTGGAATGTGTTTATCGTCTAATTAAACCGAACTGGCAAGTTATTTCCAGCCAAATTGCTAGTTCAAGTTACCCTCACTATAGATTTGGCCAAAATCTACGGCAATATTAATTGAGTTCTAATGATAGTTANGATAGTTAGGCTTATTGTTTGGACAAGAGAATTGGAGACATGGTTTCCATCCATGTAATCATTGGCATACGCCGCTTTTTGGCATATTCGCGGTTTTATTATTAATTATAGTTTTTTTTTTAATTTGGGCATTTTGAATTTCAGAGAGAGCGCGGCGCTATCGGTTTACGCGTTGCTCTCTCCTACGTGATTTGGAATTTTAATTAATTATAGTTTTAACATTTTGCAACTACGATAGCGACTGCACTTTGAAACGTGACCTTTCGACTTGCCGAAACTTCAATGTGGTCAGGCAGAACTCTTGACTCGAAGATTTAATTCGCTTCAGTGAACAGTTAGTTCAAGTGTCTTTGAAACCGCAGTAGAATTAGATAGGAGAAAATGGCTAGAGTTCGTACACTCTGACTTACTCAGTGGTCAGAACATTAAACCTATCACTAAACAGCAAATTTTCCTTAATATATTTTGAATTTAGGTACTTGAAATTTTTCTGTTGGCCAAATGTATTAAGTTAGAGACTCGAGAGGGAGTTAGAGAGATTGAGATTACTCAAATTCTTTATTATGTAGATCCTTTTCAGGGCACTTATTCTCGTCCTAAATAAAGCTTGTTCTACCTAAAATATGATTGTTGTGATTCATGTTAGTTTGGCCAGTACGAACATCAGACGCNGTTTAGTAAAAGATTCAGAATCTCAAATCGCTTATTTTAAAAATAAAACCATAAATAGAAAACGAATAGAGGGAACTTTGGGAATTTATTCTATCGAGTCAACTTCATCAAATCGTGTTTCCATCCGTTAATAGCCCTAGAAAATATCCTCAACTATGCCCAAAAGAAATCTTAGCCTTTAATTTTACTGTTTAGTACCTCAAAAATGAAAAATGAAAACCTCATTTTCGCCATTTTCTCTGCTACCCGGCCTTAACTAGCTTTCCGCCCGCGGCTTCGCCCGCGTGGAATTTTGTCTGTCACAGAAAAACTTTATCGCGCGCGTCCCTGTTTCAAAAACCGGGATAAAAACTATCCTATGTTCTTTCCCGGGACTCAAACTATCTCTATGTCAAATTTCATCAAAATCGGTTGCGAGGTTTAAGCGGGAAAGCGTAACAGACAGACAGACAGACAGACAGACAGAGTTACTTTCGCATTTATAATATTAGTTGGGATTAAAGCTTTAACGTGTGCGATTTTGCAACCACGATGGCGACTGCTCTTTGAAACGTGGCCTTTCGACTTGCCGAAACTTTACTGTGGTCAGGCAGAACTCTTGACTAGAAGATTTAATTCGCTTCAGTGAACAGTTAGTTGAAGTGTCTTTGAAACCGCAGTAGAATTCGTTAGGAGAAAATGGCTAGAGTTTGTACACTACCGACTTATGCAGTGGCCAGAACATTAAACACATAATGTATTTTGTATTTAGGTACTTGAAATTGTTCTGTTGGCCAAATGTATTAAGTTAGAGACCCGAGAGGGAGACAGAGACATTAAGATTACTAATTCTTTTTTATTATGAAGATCCTTTTCAGGGCACTTATACACGTCCTAAATAAAGCTTGTTCTACCTTCAATATTATTGTTGTAATTCACTTTGGTGGTGCCCAGTCCGAACATCGGACGAGGCAACCCTGCTTACATAACGTTCTGTACGAAATAACTCTAAGTAACATTACCATGCTACAAATTCAGTTTGCAACACGTTCGTAAAATTTTCCGCGCTGTTTCTACTTTATTCAAATTTTCTAAGGCCGTATTTCAAAGAAAGTTTTCAATGCGGCAAAATGAACCGTTTGCCTGGAGCTGCGACAGGCTGAGCCCGAAGGCTTCGTGTGTGATATTAGCGAAAAGCCGCATTTTATAAAGGTTTTCTTCGTATCCCCGATGTTACAGAAAATCACGTACGACGCGGCTTCCTTTTATTTTGCTTTCAATCAATTCAACTTCAGTTTGAACATAGTAAAATTGAGTTAGCGTTCTGTAAGTTACTTTGGATAAATATGGAATTCAGTACAAGTCTAGGTTCCTTGGAAAACATTTCACGGAAAACTACCACGCGTTCTCTGGGGCTCCATCTAATATTCATTCATACGAATCGAATTCGGTCCTAACATTGACTTGACTGACTATCACGTCCGTATGAATAAACTATTCCCATTTCACTGTACATAAAAATCTTTTCCCTCTTAAGGTTTAGGTAAGGGCAGGTACGAGTAATATTTATTGCGTTTAAAAGTAACACAGACTCTTTATGGACTTGCTGCCGTGTAGGTATTTGGTTTAATATTGGTAGGGTCTAGATGAGAGTTTTTGGAGAAATCCTGCATAATTTATTTCGATTATACATAAAATGTGAGTGTATAGAGAGATTTAAGGACTTAAAATGTAGCAAGCTAAGGTGGCAGTGGACAGACCATATCACAGAATCGTTGGAAGATAAAATAATCGGGCACTGAAGTGGAAACCACGTCTCAGCAAATGTAGTGTTGTATAATGCCATGGCTGGATGGATCGACGAAACTTCGAAGAAAAGAAAGATTGAAGAAAAAAATGGTTAACTCGTTGGATGAAATTATGATTATTGTATAGAAATTTTGTGCGATATAAGAATACTTTTGTGGCGATAATTTTTACATTCGGCCTGAGGTCGGGCGGCGGTCGGTACAAAACAAATAGGGGCAATCGTGAACAATGTGGTTTGAACAAAAAAGTAGATCTGTTAGTAAGCTAAAATGATGATGATGAAATAGAAAGTGTCGACTTGATGGAATAGAAAATTTACCTACAAAAGCATGACCTATCGCGAATCGTTTGTCCCCATGCCGATACAATAGCTGTTACCCTTTTTTACGTATCTATTAAATCATAAAGTTAACTTTATCAGGGAGGTTCTAACTTTGTTAATGCAAAGCGCCCAAATAAATACGTAACCCGCGTTTAAACAACCGGGTCTTTATGACCCACAGCCGTGTGTTACATTCGGCCTGAGGTCGGCGGTCGCGGTCGGGACAAGACGAATGGGGGCAATCGTGAACAATGCAGCGGTAGCCGGGCGTTTAGTGCCCGTAACCAGGCCCCTCTTTCCCACTGAGCACTTTGGGCACTTGATTTTAGCAATTCTGCGAGCTATGTCGGTCACTTTGGTTCTCCTGCGGATCTCCTCATTTCTGATTCGATCACGCAGGGAAACTCCAAGCATGGCCCGCTCCATCGCCCTTTGGGTGACCTTGAGCCTTCTTATGAGGCCCATAGTAGGCGGCAGTGGGCGGGGCACATAGCTCGTAGAGACGATGGCCGTTGGGGCAGAAAAGTTCTCGAGTGGCGACCACGGGCTGGAAGACGTAGCGTGGGCAGGCCTCCTACTAGGTGGACCGACGATCTGGTTAAGGTCGCGGGAAGAGCCTGGATGCGGGCAGCTCAGGACCGTGCATTGTGGAAAACCTTGGAGGAGGCCTTTGTCCAGCAGTGGACGTCATTTGGCTGAAACGAACGAACGAATGAACTTTGGGCACGTGCCCAGGGCCCCGCGACTGAGGGGGCCCCCATCTGCTAATAAGATCTTTTTCCAGATGATAAGGGCCCCCCTTAATCCTTAATACCTTTAAATGCCCAGGGCCCCTAGTAGGTTAAAGACGGCCCTGTCCGTAACCTGTTTTATCGCCGCGACGTTAATTAGTAACGGTTGGGAGAGGGTTAAGAAATTGACGCCGTTAAGAAATATGGCCGACATTTTCGCAGTGCTTACCTCGTCTTTGATATAAATCTAGGGGTTTGCGAGAGAAATTACCGTTTCTTACACAAGAATAGCTCGCAACTTTAAAACAAAACTTACTCGTATCCGTATCATCATCTCAGCCATAGGACGTCCACTGCTGAACATAGGCCTCCGCCAATGCTTTCCATGTTGCCCGGTTGGTAGTATGATAATAAGTATTACATGCTCGTATATTAGCAAAAATGGTCGGGAACCTTCGAGCCGGAATCGCACTTACCGGGTTTTTGTATCAGTCAAAGTTTTGTCCAATGTTTGACTAAATAAAATATTTTAGTAGCACATAAAATCCGTACACTATGTAATATTCATAAAATATTCTTTGTCTTCAGCAAAATCTTTCTCAATCTCTTCAGCTAAAAGCGGTAAGCAGATTAAAACTCTACTTCATAATATATCAAAAACAAAAACTTTTGCTTTCCCTACATCTTTCATCGTATAAAGTACATAAAACAGTATAAATCCATTTACGGATTACGCTCAGCCTAATTGAAAGTTAAGCAAGAAAAAGAGATACTAAATCTTACAGTTTACGTAACTAATCGCGTCAGAAAACCGGAACGGGTAAACAAACGTGGGGTGTAAACAACGAGCTAAAACAGGGGCGTGCAACCTTTTTACATTTGGTTAAAAATATTTTCAGTACAACCGACGACATTTAAGCCAAACATTGTGGCACCGTATGTTGCTGTAATAGATGCGATTTTGCAACAAAATGTGTTGGTTGTCGACTGTAAACATACCGGTGTTTTTTTCGGCCACGTCCCAAACGTACACAGGAGGTGTAAAATGATTCCTTCCTTCCTCAGCCAAATGACGTCCACTGCTGGACAAAGGCCTCCCCCAAGGTTTTCCACAATGAACGGTCCTGCGCTGCCCGCATCCAGGCTCTTCCCGCGACCTTTACCAGATCGTCGGTCCACCTAGTAGGAGGCCTGCCCACGCTACGTCTTCCAGCCCGACAATATTAAAATGATTACATTAGCGAAAACTTCCATTAACGACTAACGTATCCCAAAATAAAACGACTCCCCTAATGGTAAAGTGCTTGCATTTAGCGGTGGCAGCGCTTTGGTGGTGACCACCATATTTAAACAACCACCGCCACCTTTTTTATTAAACATGGTTCTTTTTGTCGGAGTTACTTAGTAATTTTTGAACGCAACTGGTGAAATGAAATCTAGTTACATTTTATCTGATGAAACCCTTTTATTTTACGACTGTGTTTCCTTTGATAACCGCGATTTAGATTTTCATAACTATTTTATTTTTACGAGTATACAGCGCAATCGAATTGTATTTCCCTCTTCAATTAGTTTTTTTTAAAACAAGACTGTTGGTGCTTTTTTCCGGCGTAGTCTCTTAAAATAAAAAATATAAATTTTTAGCAGAACTATTTTCTTTCAAAAATAAATAAAGTAGGTACATAGTTACTGAATTGAGAGGATTTTTTATTCAAATAAGAACCCAGAGAAAAATAAGAGCTCAATACTTTTAGTTAAAATCAGTTACTGCTTAGGTAACACCCAGTTCGCAATCGCTTTGTGTAAGCAGTAAATAAAATTAGAGTTGATCAGCGCGAAAATTCCTTTTTTCAACGTAACACCCGATTCGTGATCGTGAGTAACTTTTTGTGTAAGCAGTAACTAAAATTTGTGTCAAGCATCAAATACTTTTTTTTTCAGTACGTATACTGTTTATATTAACGACTAGTTGTGCCCGCGAGTCCCGTTCCCGTTTTTACAACATTTTTTATTGCTGCTCTGCCCCTATTGTCTGTAGGGTGGTGTTATAATATAGCCTAAAGCCTTCCTCGATAAATGGGCTGGCCAATACATTTTTTTTTAAATTTGGACCAGTAGTTCCTGAGATTAGCACGTTCAAACAAACAAACTCTTCAGCTTTAGGTTATATGGTTTTCTTCATCCTTTAGGCTTACCATTTCTGACCTTGAACAAGTTTTTATTGGGGTTGATCCTGTTGTTGATGCCGAAGTGTTCCCGGATATTATCTGCAAAAATGAATACCAATGGGGCATAATGAGTTGTTTATATTCTGTTTTTATTCAACTCGCATGTTGTGGAACATTTCGAGTCTTTTGTTTTAGTTAACGTCATGATGCCGCCTAGTATAAGTCCGTTTTATGTCTTTTGTTAATCTATTTAACGTTAACCATAATATTATAATAAATACAGTTTGAGTTAGTTGTTTCTCAAGAGCAACAATGGAAAACGTTTGCACTTACTTCATAAGTAAAACCACCCACTGAGTTTCAAACTCCGTCTGTAGAGGGTTTGCCAAGTTTAAAAGTTGTTTGTAGACTATCGATATGTATAAACTTTGTGGTTTATAAGTAGCTGTTATCGATATCGTTCAATTTTCTTACCATAAAGTTCAAATCATAAAGCATAAGGGTAGCAAGAAGAGCTGGATGCAGGACGCTGCCAACCGGTATTATGGAAATCATTAGGGGAGACCTATGTTCAGCAGTGGATGTCTTATGGCTGGAATACGGATGATGATGATGAAAGTTTAAATACAGTTCTCGTTTGTACCTAAGGGAATCAGGAATCACGTTAATTGTGTCTCTTGTGGTGAATCTATAGTTGATTAATAAAATCAGCCGAGCGATGAATGAGGTGTTGATTATATAACTTTGTTTTAACTCAGCTCGCCCAGTAAATAAGACACGAAGTAGGGTTACTCCCGTTACGTAAAAGCTATAAATTCTATTAATAAACCTTTTGGGAAGCTGAACGGATTGTATACTGTCCATTTATTCGCAGAGGAAATGCTTTACGCATATCTGCTGTTGTCATTTTCCTTATCAAAACAATCTAATTGTGATTATTCCCATCAATATCATAACTGGGAGTTGTTTCTTAATGTTTTCTTAAAGCGGTTACGCTCACATAAGTGTCAACACTCAACAGAGTATTTTTGAGAGAACGCCGAAGAAAGAAACATTCAATTACTAAACAATCTAATTGTGATTATTCCCATCAATATCATAACTGGGAGTTGTTTCTAAATGTTTTCTTAAAGCGGTTACGCTCACATAAGTGTCAACACTCAACAGTCAACAGTATTTTTGAGAGAACGCCGAAGAAAGAAACATTCATTTACTAGTTTTTTCAGAGAATTTTGCAAAATCAAAATCAAAATTTTCTTTATTTGTTTAGACTAATTAAATTAGTACTTGTAAATCGTCAAATGCTCTTAAGGAGCCTCCTATACATGTCTCATTCTTTTTTTGCCCTAAAATACGTTGGAATTCCACGTACAAAACACAGTGTGTACGCACTAAACGCATACATAGGGTAAACCAGAGAGTGATTGCCCACTGGTAGTGATTGCCCGCTTTAAGAATAATATTGTCAGGAGCTGACTTTGAATCACTCTAGTTAGATTTGAATTTACTAAGTAGATGGCTTCGAGATCAATGTACAGTAGATTTAAAATTTACAATAGGAAACACTAAAAAAAAACAGTTATGACGGATTTTGTCAAGACGGGTGAAAATGTTACTCAAACAGGTAAAGACTTTAACAATTTTACTAAGGAGTTACTTGCTTAGAGGTTAATTTTTTTTTGCAAGTTATTTAATATTCAACTAATGGTGTATAGTCATGATGAAATTATAAGTGTTTCCTCTATTGTCAATGAAAATAACTGATAAAATTTGATTTCTAACGGNTATAGTTAATAAGGCCAAACGCAATTTATTTTGAAATTTTGAAGACTGTACTACTAGAATTTAAGGATAATGTTTTGTTTTGTTTATTTAAAGTCTATTTTGTCATTTTAAAATTGATTATTTTGTTTCAAGAAACTGGGCAATTACTGTGCTTTGATGTGGGCAATTAGTGTAAGTAATGGGCAATGACTGTACTTTTTGGAGGATTTTAAATTTATTTTAATATTTTCTAAGTTACGTAAGTTTTAACTAAAAACTGTTAATATTCTGTTTAACAGTTTATTGAGTTATAAGAAAAAAGTCATAAATGGTCGATAATTAAAATACTTTCTTTAATTTTTCATCTTCATGTGTTTGAAATCTTTAAGTGGGCAATAGCTATACGGTTTACCCTATTATTTTTTATGAACCTGCTGTGCGTATTTTATGTATATTACGTGACATTTACACGGGGTAAATGAATTCAGTGAAATGAAATATAGGCAGTTATTTTGCATTATTACTGTATTGAGCTCACATAAGGATAATCCGTCACGTATTGTTATGCTTAATCTGTCGTTTTTTCAATTTATATCCATGTTAACACAAACAAAGGAATTCGTACTTATAAATAATTGAAAGATGTAACACAATATAGCGCATCAGACATTGCAGAAAAAGTTCATCAATTAACAGAAGCTAAGTATAAGTCATATTTTACTCCTTCAAGAAACTTAGAAGTTTGTTAGTCCTTAGTCCTACAAAAGATTAAAAAAAAGTGAAGCTCGATCAGGTGCGATTGTGGTCAAATACCTGCCTTGTTATGCATAAAAAAAGATATTTATAAACAATCAAAATTGGAAGTTTTTGGAGATAGCTTAAGCTGCAATAAACCGTCGATTTTCGTCAACAATACCAATACACCGTATGCCCCTGACTGTAAGTAGGTATCGTGATCATACGTCGTATGCTCTTGGTCTCCCAAACCACAACAAACGGTATCCGATTGACTTTTATACGACATTTTGTACATCGTATCAAAAGAATTCCTCAATGAATAAAATAAAAGTCGTCTTGACTACTCGTGCGAAGTGGTCAGCGCTTATTCCGAGTGAACGAGTGCCCGCCTAAGTGAACTGCCGGCGCCATATTAAAATCGGCAGTTTCACGATCGTTCGAGACGTGAGTGGATTTTCCAATCGAACATTCTTTTTATAAACTGTTTTGGAATCGAGACGTTTGGCGCGAAAAAGCGATATAATTAAATTCAGGAAGCCGCGAAACAAATCCTTGCTGATGATGAATTTTAAGTTTTATATTAAATGTTTTTTTTTTGTTTTGCTATAATCTTGTGTACATTATAATCTNAAAGATACACCAATAAGTAACACAGCTACACCACTAAGTAAGCACTATTATAATAATAATCTATACAAATAAAGGAATTTTGACTTTGACTTTAACACCCCGATTAATTACACACAAATACTTACACAATAAATCGTGCTAACTAAAATTAATATTAACAATTGACCTTATGTAATTGTAATAGATGATATCCTAGTACATAATTATGTATATTAAACTTACTGACGACTGTAGGTAGGTACGAGGCACTATTGCAAGAAAAGGAATTCAAAATTCATCGCTATCCAGACACAAAATAAAAAGTACCTAAGTAAATAGTACCTGAACATTTAGCGTTGTGTAGATACATAGGTACTCATTGCTTTAATTATGAATATAATTCAAAACACCTACTTTGTAAGCTAAGCAGACTTTAACGACTCGATGCTCGCGAAAAAGAAAATTTTCTCTGTTAGCAATGTGCAATTTACGTCAAATGTATCAAATAAATGGGCGCGAAAACGTAAGCAACGGTAATATTAAACATTTGTTAGAGAGGTAAAAAGTGTAGAACGAAATCGCGATGGTTATCCAGCAGTTTTCAAGAATATCTTTTACACTTTGGAGGTGCTCTTCGCTTTCGCGGATAGGGAAATAAATAATCCAATAAACTTACCAACTAGTCTCAAAAGAAGCAGAGGTAATAAACGGTGAGATAACGAACTACACATAGGCCCAAAAAGAGACTTCAGTGTGCCTACCATGAGTTTACGTTAGGTGAGCTCGCTAGCGAATACGTCAAAAAATTCTATGAAGATTTTATTTCTTGAAAGTAGCCGCTAGAGGCGCTGCACAATATGTCATACATTTAAATGTCAATTTCTTACGCAGTCGCTAGCGAGCACACCTAACGTAAACTCATGGTAGGCACACAGATATAAACGCTCATCGATATGATAGATAAAAATATAGACCTAAAATGATTTGGACCTTCTTTCTTCTTAAAACAATATTCCAATTTTAATAAAATCTGGAAACTTAATTCCCTCTTTATTTGGGCACAGTAACGAAATTGGTCGCTCTAAGACTTTATTTTATACGAAGCTCCAAATCCGCTTTATTTGGACAGTAATCTGTAACTCACTTGATTTTATTTCTCTCTCTTTTGATCGTCCAAAGATCCGTCTGTTTACAAAAGCTAGCCAAGAATTTCGGATGATCAAACAGTTTTTTTTAGCGTGAGATTATTTGTAAACATAATGTGAATGGACACTGCAGCTAAATACTAGCACCTTATTCCATGGTAATAAAGGTGCTATTTTGCTACGAAACTGTCGTGAGATTATGTGCATTTTCTTTAAAAAAAGGTCGAACATTATCTTCTTGTCCCCCGATTTTGTTTCGTTTTTCTCATGCAGTTCCTTGCTAAATTGTATTAATATAATTTGTTTGTATACTTGGATTATTCCTCAAATCAGAAATCAGAGATCTCAGTCAGATTAAAATTTCTTGAGGCGATATTCCTTTGTCAGAACCAATCAGATGCGTACCCAAGTAGCCGTATCTAACTAAAGTCTCTTACTTATTAACTTAAGGCAATGCTCACGAAATCCAGTTCTAAAAATAGTTATGTAAAATGAAAAGAAAACTCTAGCGTGAAAGGTAAACTAGCCCCAAATGCGGAATGCATACGTTTCCACTTCGAAAACTGAACTCAAGCGCTTCGGGAATTCAAATTGCGATCGTCAAAGACCCTTGATCCGCAGTCGTTAGTCGATATTGAGCCGAGTGGACCAATAAAGAATTTAATTTAGACGATAAACCAAGCTGTATTGATTCAGGACGATGTCATCTTAGAAAAGTTTGCCCCCGAGCCTAAGTCCTTCGACCCTTCTGCAAGAATTCCGTATTACCTGAACTTTACCGTAAAGGTATTCAGATACCTCGATGATGTGAGGAATTCTTTAATATTTACTTTTTGTTTTTTTTTTTTATCACGACATTTTAATAGTGCTCTCATGTCCACTTTAATTTTTAATTCGCTGTTGTCTTTATCAGGATTTCAAGTAGACACTACACTTTTGCAGCTCGTGTTACATATTTAACTTGTCACAATTTATTTTTTTTTATTTTATTTTTTTTTATGACTAAAAAACACGAAAAAAAAAACCAGCCGCAGTCGTTATTAGTATTTATTATTCTGTTTGTGGTCATGTCGGCACAATGATACAAAATTCTTCGGTTATGGGTGGTTTCAAAGTCTACACGCTGTCTGTTATGTATTTTGTCCTTTCTATAGGTCATTTTGTAATGTAATTAAATTAGCACCATCCAATTTTCAGGCACCTAACCTACTCACACATTCATTCCCTAATTAATCCTCATGATTAATTCTGTTTATGTTTGTCATTTACGTGATCGCCACTACAGACTAGACAACACCTAATGATATTGCTGTAAGGTCCACAATGGCATGTTTTCGTGTATCAATGGTATACTAGGTTTAGATGGTGTGCCTAAGTAATTATTCTCTGTCTGGGAGTGGCGGCCAGGAGTACAGTCAGCGTCAACAGTTCGTGACTCCCAAAGTAGCCAAAATGTTCGCAACACATCTTTGTTGCAGTTGGAATAAGGTTGTGGTCAACTTTTTGGCCACTTTGGGTGTTACGAACTATTTGACGCCGACTGTACGGACGACAGCACATCAAGACACGGTGGTCTTATCTCGTTGTAATACAGGCTATTTTGCAACTTAAATGTTTAGTCTGATGTCGATTGTACAACTAACAAAACGCCTTCGCACCTATCAATCTCGCTCACACGATGCCTGCCGTTTCCGATTAGAATAATGGCTGCTATAAAGCTATTGAATATCCTGGAATTAGCTGGACTAGACTTCGGTTTGGGATTAAGGTCAGTGAGATTGATTACGTACAACGTCGAATAGAATAGGAAAGCTGAAGCAACAGTATTGATATAGATGGACAACACTGAAGTGTTCCAGATATGAAATTGACAGGAGGGCGTTACTATCAATTCTGGATTATTAGTCCCGATTATTGTCACTTGACGTTCTAGAATGGTTGGACTATAGGTTAGTAGTAGGTAGCTGCTTTTATTACATGAAGGTAACTCAATGACAGTCCGAAAGAAGTGAGGGAAAACAGAGGCTGGAAAACAAATTCCACTTCTTTATAGACTGCGCATGATACACGCAGTAGCAAAATAGCATTGCACGTCTCAGTTTTCTTATTCAGTTTTTTAATTGTGAAGAAAAACTTAATAATCGATTTGTCCTTTTCATTGCGTTCGTTCGTTTCCAGCCAATTATGACTTCCCAAGGATTTCCACAATGACCGCGGTCCTGTGTCCTTTTCGTTATTTTATTCAAATTCTTGAGCTATACCCGTCACAATTAAGAGTTGTGATGACGAAAAACGTGATAATAAACACAAACACAATGATGTTGTTTAAATGAAACTTAGAGCTGCGCAATATCACGAAGCTTAGACGAACCAACAAGCTTCAACAGCAAATTTCACGTCCCCACTAACTGTGAACAGCGAACGTGTCTGCCCCTCTAATGAGAGTCTCTATCTTGCCGCTAAATTAATTGTGTAATTAATTTTAAGGGATCGTTTTTCTTCTGCCGCGGAATGAAGAAGCCTGTCAACAACAGTTTACTGTGTTCGTCTTCTTACACAATAATCTCGGGGTTTCCAATTATGGTCGTCTAATATTAGGTTACAGTTCTATGACTGTGTTGATATCAAATTAAGTAGTACTTTTTTATTAAATTCTTCCTGTTTGGTAATCTATATCCATTTTTCAATGGTATTTTTATTATAGCCGTACTAACTTAACATTAGTTTAGCAACTTCTTAAAAGCTTACCATTTTCAAAGAATGTTTGACCTAACCCGGTCCCGAAAAGAACCCGTTGAAGTTAGCAAACTTTTAAGTGCTTGCTCACAAACTACTACTAACTCTAAGTTAAGGATCACCTATTTCAGTCCACTATTCGCGATACAAAACTTTAATAAGGTTAAACCAGCCATTGAGGGTCTTATTAAGGATTCTTCGAAGCTAGAAATTTAGAAAACTTGGATGCAGATTGGTTGTTAATTGCTTTCTCAGAAAACTCTCAACAGGAAAATAGGTCATACGGAAATTGATTTAGGGAAGTTAGTGCATTCACCGGTGGCGTTGCAGATTCCAATGATTAAAATGTGGTTGGAGTGACGAGCGATCAGCTATTGTAGTCTCTTATACAAAAATACATATAATCCCTATCTAATTATTATGTACATGGTGTTTGAATCAGGCCTAAGATACAATTTTATTTTTTACTTGACCCTCTTTTTTGCGGTCAAGTACTTTTTCGTCCACGTTTCTTGAATTTTTATCGTTTACTTGAGACTTGGCTAATTTCCTGATAAAGAAATTTTCGTAGGCTTTTTGTTTGAGTTTCAGCAGTCTAGAAAATTTTTCTTCAACTTTTATTTATACTTTCAAACAATCGGGCTCCAGTTTAGTAACTTAATAACAATCTTCAAAGAAGCCGTCTTTGTTATTAAGCAGCGTTATCAATCGTTTGATTGCAATTCTCAGTCTCTAAATGAAAACGCTCTATCTCATGGATTAAGTTAAACGGCAAATGAATTGGATGTTTCGCGTTTGATCGCGCCGTTTCCATTTTAGATTGCATTTCATTACCGCCACAAATTCTGAATTTGTCTTTCTATATTGATTAACTTTGTTATTTTCTGTGGAAGTTCACTCGTGTTCTGCTCTTAAAGGATTATCAAAGTTTACGATATGGGTAAAGGTTTACATTGTCATGATTCGAGTTGTTTGTTTCTCTTGTAACCACACATAATGATCGAGAACTTTTGAATTACTAAAGTTGGTATTATCGCTTTATGTTCTTTTTGATACATGGGTTCTTTGAAACGAAGAAGATTTCATTTCTTAAATCTAAAGATTAAGAAGCGTCTAGAATACAGCTGTTAAAGAAACGCGAACCTGTCGTGGCGTGATTTTTCTGTATACATTTGCAGTTGTAAACGTGTGTGGTTATAAGAGCATTGTGTGAGGCTAAATGATAGTCTTTCAAATCTATGATTTGTGTGATACAAAATTTTCGTTGAAATCAAGCTTCGAATTCTAGGGTTTTCCGAAAATACTTGAATGAGTACCAGTTTCATCAGGGTCTTGTCACGAAATCAGCGTGGCAACCATTACATGATGGCAATTAAAGAGATGGGCGGCGCGGGGTGCCATAATATAGAGGCATAGTGTAGTTAGGCATAGTAGGCTCACGATCCAGTGACAAAAAACGGACGAAAGTTCAATATAGGACATAACTCGCGGCCCCCTTTCATTGGGCTCCGGTGGACACCGCGTTTGGATCATCCTCGCGCTCTAGCTTCGCGGCCTCCTTCTGAGATATTATATCTTCGTAGAAGGAGGCCTAAGCCTACTGTAACCATCGCTTTTGTTTTAAGGGCCTCCTCCTCCGACAATGTTTAATTAATTTTCTTCCTTGACCTTATTTTTGCTGACACTAATCGCGCTTTAAATCGTGTGCGGTTGAGTGAATATGGACCCAGAAAAAGTTATGAAACGTTGACACATTTCTTTTTTCATCTTTGTATTTTAATACAAATACATATTTATTCAAACAAATAATTTAGGGCGTTTTTTTTAAATAGTCATTGCACATACCAAAATATTTGAGAAAAAAAATGATACGTACTGTCTAAACTCAACTAAATTGCTGTTCTTGTCTATCTCACGAGTACTTCAAAACGAAAATTTGTTTAACACTTTAAATAAATTACTTTATTAAGCTTGGATCTAATTAACCGTTCCAAATTCCGAGTTCATCCGTTCCCAAAACCTGCTGTCTATCAATTTAATTCAATTTAAGTCTCAATGGACCTATAAATGTAATTAATTTTCATTTGCCAACGTTTATTTGGGTCGATGGAGTTCGGTGAGAATTGGTAAGATTTTGAAAACAGTAAAATTTTAAGGGTTTTAATTAGTACGATGGTATTCCTTTACTTGGAATCAACAGCAGTTATATGGTAGTTCTAAGAGCTATTTATTACGTTCAAAATACACTTATGTATTTTGTCCTTCAGTACAACGTGAAGGTAGTTTTTAAATAAATTACCTTCATGCGACTGAATATGTTCATATAAAGTAGATGTGTGTACTTCACCCTAAAATATTCATGAGAGACTCGTCGCTTGCAGCATGGCTTCTCGCCCAAGTGCATTCTCGTGTTCTATGAAATTATTCGACAATTTCATTCTGTTGAAATTAATTTCGCTACACTATGTGTTCACAGCTTTAGTTGAAAAACAAAAGACTGTTGGCTTTCGCGATGTTAGAATGTTTTTTAATTGTTCAAAAAAGTACGGCAGGGATTTGTGACGTTCCATTTTTTAAATTTGTGTCTTTAATTTTTTTTCTTGTTACAGGTAATGACCGTGACACAACATTAAGGATTTGCAGAATGCTATAGTAAGTCTAGTAGATAATACTGATAGCCTTCAAGATTATTTATTGTACGCTAACAAATAAATACCTATTCGTATAATATGGTCAAGAAAAAAATAAATAATAAGTATTATGAAAATAAAACTCGTATTTCAAAACTAATTTATGATCTGTTGATTTTAAATTGAAGAAATTAATAAATGTAAGAAAACAATTTCACACTTTTTTTCTTCAATTTAGAAGTGAATTTTATCTTTGAGGATCGTTCATTCGTTCTTGATATTAAAGTTGTGAGTAATCATTAGTATCAATCAAATGCTCTATTATTTCAACAATTTAATATTGTACTCGATTTTAATTAGCAAACGAGGTGTTTATGGATTCATTTAGAAATGTTTATGAATTAATTATTTTGGGATTAACTCAAATTGCTATATTGGAGGCTGGTATAGATATCGCTTGCTGATGAAGAATGACAGATATCTAGTTATTTAATATTGATATAACTTTAGTTTCAGCGGAATATTAGCTGAAACTAAAATTAGGTTTTTATTTGCCAATATTGTCTGAGAGACAAGTTGGACATACGTGCTAAATAATTGCTGAGACTCAAATAAGTAGGTACATAGCATACTTTTAAAACGTTTTGATCGTTATCAACAATATCGCTGTCGCTGTATTATGCCATTCCACTATTGGGTTGGTCTTGAATTAGAACTGATGGTATACTGCTACCTTTTCTTTTTTATTTTTTACTACATTTTGACGTTCATAAGTACCACTTGTGGTCTAAACTAAATAAATATTTTTGATTTTGATTTTATATCTTGCGTAATCATATACATATAATTAAAATTGATTTGACCTGTGATTGGTTAAATTCAATATTTAGTCCAACCTTTGAGATTCTCATTCTTGAGTGTTATCTCAGAATATGAGCGACAAGTTTTTTTTGCAACGTAACACACACTAAGTATAGTAGAGGTACACGTATAAGTGAAGTCTCCTAACTCTTAAGGGTGGATTCAACCAAACAAGAGTATTTAATTTTAATATCAGAATAAAATCGTCAGTTTTGACATATTTCCCACCATAGCTGGGCATTAACTCGTTAATCCGTTAATCGTTAATTAACGAAGTTAACATTTCTATTAACGGATTAACTTTTAAGTTAACTTTAAAAAATGTTAACGGACTCGTTAACTTCCGTTAAATTATCCTAAGTCCGTTAATCGTTAATCCAGTACCTACTATTTACCAAAAAGATACAGCAGGCACGCTGAAAAACACTAGAAAAACGCGTTCTGAAAAGTTTCAATTTTCGGGCTTCAAGAACTTTCGTTTTTGTAACCGTGGTGTGGCGCGTGGGCAGGCCTCCTACTAGGTGGACCGACGATCTGGTAAAGGTCGCGGGAAGAGCCTGGATGCGGGCAGCGCAGGACCGTTCATTGTGGAAAACCTTGGGGGAGGCCTTTGTCCAGCAGTGGACGTCATTTGGCTGAGACGACGAATTAAACCAAGGCTCTGAGATTGAGATTGTAAAATAAAATTATAATAATAAAAAGTCTATTCCAAACTATGGACTGCTTTTGTCTGATAATACATGATTTTTTTTATTGTTTTTATTTATTATAAAACTTTTTTAAAAACAAGCTTTTATTCTGAAATGCAGTTGTTACTAAAAAATATTTGAACCTTGCATACAATTATTTTTTTCGTTTTATTATCATGTGTTAACGGATTAACGATTAACGTTAACTTGCGTTAAACATTGCTAAATGTAACGTTTTAACGTTTAACGAAGTTAATTTTTTTATTAACGTTTTAACGATTAACGAAGTTAACTATTTGATTAACGGTGCCCAGCTATGTTTCCCACACTGAATAGTTTCAGTGCCAGTTATACCAGAAGTTATTCTCGGATAAGTTTGGTCGAATCGGCCCTAAGAAAACTTATTTACGACTCAAAGCTGTATTCTAGCATTTCAGTTTTCAATGAACGTCGAGACTCCTTTGTTTTGCGATGCGCTTATTAAGCGGCCATTAGCAAGCGGGAGCGTCTAGCGGAACACCGCGGCGCTGCAGAAAGCGCTTGGCACCCACCTGCGGCCAACTAGGGCAATGAATTGAATGGGAAAATTTAATGCGGTTCTTTTCTTTCTTTTCTTGAAGTGTTTTTCAAGTCTAACGCGATTCCAGTTCACGATTGAAGCTTTAGTTAGATGCACCTTGACGTTTCATTTCGGGAAATTCGTCAAAATAACAGTTTTGGTTAGTCTCCGTTAAAAGATATTTGACTGTTGAAAAATCTGCTCTTATTAATGCTAATAACAATTTTAGTTACCTAGTCTTAGTTAAAAGATATCCCTACCATCTGGTCCATCTGACAGATAAAGATTATACATAACTGCCGTGACTCTATCCGCTAGATAAGTTACTTTAAGACTCAGTCAGCACGAGCTCTAAAGTTATTTTAAATCGTGTCAATCTGACTAAATTAGTAACTCTACGTAAAATAATAGTTAAATCCAACAAAAAGCTGATCCAACTATAAAGTTGTATATTCGTAACGTTTTATACATTCAATCTGCCCGTCCTCAAAGCAATCACACGTCCTACAACAAACAAACGGGGCAGCGGAGCGTTGATTAACACCGCTCCGGGGTGACGGCGCGTGGTAAAGGGGCAAATGACGTTTATATGCCGCCACACGCTACCGGGTTTGAGGATAGAACAGTTTGAGGTTTGAGATTAGTTCTATGAATAAATAATGGTAAATCTGACAAAAGCTCTGACTGAAAAGCTCTCACTGACACCCAAAATGACCGAAAAGTTGACAACACAACCTTATTCCAATTATCCTTTTTGGCTACTTTGGGTGCCACGAACAATTGGTAGGGCAAATCGCTGGTAGTGCAAAAAAAGAATGAGACATGTATAGGCTCCTTAAGAGCATTTGACGATTTGCAAGTACTAATTTAATTAGTCTAAACAAATAAAGATAATTTTGATTTTGAAATTTGACGCTGACTGTGCCAGAACAGTTTTACTGCAAAATGTCACCTATTCCTAAAATGTTCGTCTTTAGCTTGGTTTGGCAGGCTGTACTATTAACCGGTATAGTTGGATGTCCAAAGGGTCAGTTCAGTGCGTTTCAAATATATAACTATAGTTTAAAGATAATTGTAAGTACCTAAGTAGTCTCTACTACTAACTGAACGACAAATCCCTCTTTAATGTACGCGTAGTCTAGCTTCGCATGTCATTAAAAGGAAGACTACTTGTTGATGAAATGCATACATCGAATTTTGTGAATGAAAAAGTTAATTAGTCATTAAATTGTGAGAACTAAAATTACCCTCCAGTTTCTTCCTCGAGCTCTTTCGCGGTCACTATGACTTTTTCTCCAACAATAATCTTTTGAAGCCAGCAAATTGGTACTCTTGAGAATAATATTGTAAAGGAAAGAGTAACAGTTTGCAAACAAGGCTATTTCAACAGCTTGCTTACTTACTTCAGTCAAGTTCAGTGCGGTCTTATTAAACCTAGATAAAGTATATAGACATTCAAGTTCTTTTGATTTTATGAACATCATCTTAGTAGGCTAAAATTAATTTAACAGTCTTCATTATAACAATGTGAGGTGCATCTACGAGTTGTAATTACACGCTTGGCTACTATTTTTGCTTTTGTAAGCTTTTTCTCTTTAATCTGAATTTTATTAGGTTATTTAATGTGGTCGGAAAATTCATGATTGAAATATTATACCTACTATCTATCAAATAAAAGTCTGGTTTCCGACTTTTATGAGCTAGACAAACCAAACTTATTTGGCTAAGTATGCCCGCCACAGTACATAATCGATGAAATCGGTTCTCGAAAAAGGTTAAAAAAAAATCAATTTTTGTCTTTTATCTTACACGATGGTACTTAGGTCCTACAATGACGATGATTTTATCCACTCGTCGTTTGAACCCAGTCAGTAAAAGTTCAAAGGGCAATTCATTACAGTTGCTCATAATGAGTTGTGCTTTGAGTCTAACAATCGATACAAACTATAACGACCAAGTCAGTGATGTTTAGTGACGATTTTGTCGATACTAAATGTCATTCGTTCATTGAATCTCAAATAAAGAGTTATATTAGTTTGTTACTGCTCCGGATTTTTCTAAGAGAGATTTCATACCAACAATGATTAAGTTAGAATTTCAAACTTTGTTGCAAGTTCAATAAGTTTTAAAATAAGTAAATTAAGTAGGTATTATTTATATGACATTATTTACCATCATACTCGTGCGCACCATAATATGCATAATTAATTGTTACTCATACAGTCTACTAGATAGAAAAAGATGCCGAAATGCTGGAATCTGCGAAAACATTATACAGGGTGTTACTTTGCATTCTTGCCATATTTACAGAGGTGACTATATTACTGATACTGATCACAAATCCGTTAAAAAATAATGCCCGAAAAATTTTTTTTTTTAATCTTGNATGATGCCTATAACATAATGTTTTGATTTAAAGTGAAAAATAGGTTAAGGTGCGGCGGGGGGGGCCCTTGGGCCACCCCTAAGCCGCCTATTTAGTTTTATACACACATAAATGACCTCATATTAATCACATTTACCAAATCATGCGGTAATTATTCATAATAACCGGCGATTACGAGTATTCATAATTTTCACATTTATCACTTTGACCGTAACATATACATACACACACTAAAACACAAAGTACAGTGTATTCGTACCTATAAGTGAAGTTCTTCATAAGAAAACTTATTTACGACTCAAAGCTGTATTTTAGCATTTCAATTTCCAATGAACGTCGACACAAGCGGCCATTAGCAAGCGGGAGCGTCTAGCGGAACACCGCGGCGCTGCAGAAAGCGCTTGGCACCCACCTGCGGCCAACTAGGGCAATGAATTGAATGGGAAGATTTAATGCGGCTCTTTCTTTTCTTCAACTGTTTTTCAAGTCTAACTGGATTCCAGTTCACGATTGAAGCTTTAGGCATCTATCTATAGGGCTGATTTTTCAATCACGATAACTTTTTATTAAAGTAATAAGTTGGGCACATGAACAGTTTCAGTTTGGGAAATATTTCAATTAAAAGATATCCAACAGTTTAGAAATCTACCTAGATATGTTTTATTAAATTTTAAATCGTGTCAATCTGACTAAATTAGTAGCTCTACGTAAAATAATAGTTAAACCTGACAAAAAGCTGCTCCAACTATATATATTCGTAACGTTTTGTACGTTCAATCTGCCCGTTCTCAAAGCAATCACACGTCCTACAACAAACAAACGGGGCAGCGGAGCGTTGATTAACACCGCTCCGGGGTGACGGCGCGTGGTAAAGGGGCAAATGACGTTTATATGCCGCCACACGCTACCGGGTTTGGGAGTAGAACAGTCTACAAAATACACAATTCTATGAATAAAATAGTAAATCTGACAAAAGCTCTAACTAAAGTTGTATACTTACCTAGTTCGTGACACCCAAAGTGACCAAAAAGTTGACAACACAACCTATTTCCAAAGATGCGTTGCGATTTTTTGGCTACTTTGGGTTTCACGAACTACATATTTGACGCTGTATGTGTAGAACAGTCTACAAAATACACGTTTTGCTGCAAAATGTCACCTATTTACTAAGATGGTGCTTGTTTTGGTTGGCTGTCTATTAACCACTGAACTGATCAGTGTGTTTCATACGAGTTTCAAAGATATACTATTACTATAGTTCTCTACTACTAATGTTCTCGTAGTTATTTCGTTGAAAGGAAGACTACTTGTTGATGGAATGCATCGCAAGCACATCGAATTTTGTGTATGAAAAGTTAATTCTTCACTGAATTGTGTAAAATCAAATTACCCTTCAGTTTCTTCCCTCAAGGTCTTTCGTGGTCAATATGACTTTTCTCCAACAATAATCTTTTGAAGCCAGCAAATTGGTACTCTTGAGAATAATATTCTGAAGGAAAGAGTAACAGTTTGCAAACAAAGCTGTTTCAACAGCTTGCTTATTTACTTCAGTCAAGTTCAGCGCGGTCTTATTAAACCTAGAGACAGTATCTAGATTCTAGACATTTTCAAGTTCTTTTGATTTTATGAACATCATCTTAGTAGGCTAAAATTAATTTAACAGTCTTCATTATAACAATGTGAGGTGCATCTACGAGTTGTAATTACGGTTGGAAATTGGTCGGAAAATTCATGATTGAAATATTATACCTACTATCTATCAAATAAAAGTCTGGTTTCCGACTTTTATGAGCTAGACAAACCAAACTTATTTGGCTAAGTATGCCCGCCACAGTACATAATCGATCAAATCGGTTCTCGAAAAAGGTTAAAAAAAATCATTTTTTGTCTTTTATCTTACACGATGGTACTTAGGTCCTACAATGACGATGATTTTATCCACTCGTCGTTTGAACCCAGTCAGTAAAAGGTCAAAGGGCAATTCATTACAGTTGCTCATCATGAGTTGTGCTTTGAGTGTAACAATCGATGCAAACTGACAATAACGACCAAGTCAGTGATGTTTAGTGACGATTTTGTCGATACTAAAATTAAATGTCATTCGTTCATCGAATCTCAAATAAAGAGTTATATTAGTTTGTTACTGCTCCGGATTTTTCTAAGAGAGATTTCATACCAACAATGATAAAGTTTGAATTTCAAACTTTGTTGCAAGTTCAATAAGTTTTAAAATAAGTAAATAAAGTAGCTATTATTTATATGACATTATTTACCATCATACTCGTGCGCACCATAATCCCAACTAATATTATAAATGCGAAAGTAACTCTGTCTGTCTGTCTGTCTGTCTGTCTGTCTGTCTGTCTGTCTGTCTGTCTGTCTGTTACGCTTTCCCGCTTAAACCTCGCAACCGATTTTGATGAAATTTGGCATAGAGATAGTTTGAGTCCCGGGAAAGAACATAGGATAGTTTTTATCCCGGTTTTTGAAACAGGGACGCGCGCGATAAAGTTTTTCTGTGACAGACAAAATTCCACGCGGGCGAAGCCGCGGGCGGAAAGCTAGTATGCATAATAAATTGTTACTACAGTCTACTAGATAGAAAAAGATGCCGAAATGCTGGAATCTGCGAAAACATCCCATAGAACCGAATATATTGATGTATGTCGTTGTAAAATAATATCGATGTATCTATTTGTTTATTGTTCAACAACACTAGTCCCGGCTCAGTACACCTGCATAGAATAAGATACCGAAATGCTGGCATGTGTGAAAACAACAGATAGAACCGAATATACTGATTCCGTTGTAAGATAAATCGATGTATCCAATAGGCTAGTTGCCTAAAAAAATTTTTTTAGTCCGTAATGTTTAATATCAAAAAATATTGGACACGTATGTTTTTATTTGTCAATCTAACAAATAATTACATAGTTGTGGTGCGTTGAAGTTGCGCATGACGTCACAACGTGCGGCATTTTTAAGCAAGCGTTGACGTCACGGGCCTCTTCTTATGAACTTTGGGGCGCTTTATCTCTTTAAATTTTCATTAGTTTGAAAAAGTGAAAAATACGTGTAGAGTATTTTTTGGTAAGTTAACTGACGGACTAATTAAAACTCTTGCTTTTTGACCCAGGCAACATCCCCATTGTTATTTTCACAACACTAGTCCCGGCTCAGTGCACCTGCATAGAATAAGTTTCCGAAATGCACACGCCATGTGAGAAAACATCCGATATTACCGAATATACTGATGTTGTAAGATAACAATCGATACTGATGTCGTTGTAAGATAGATGTATCCAATTGTTATTTTCACAACACTGGTCCCGGCCCAGTGCATCTGCATCGGTTATAGAGCCATTCTTGCTCGTTCGCTGTTTTATGGTTATAATAACGTGCTATCTCATGTAATGTGTCGATGTGTTCTGTTTAACAATAGTTTTTATCGTTTGTCGATGTGACTGGATGGATTTATGATCGATCGTGTTATTGACACAATATGTGTATCATTCAGTAAATGTTTACCAGTAAAAATAGTTGTGTGTAAACACTCACTGCGGGCGCGCGTCGCACAGTCGCGACAGCAACATAATTACGCGCGAGCGATAAGGATGGGTAGCTTGGGGTCATTGGACGGGATTCTACGTGCTCACGGACCAGTCTTTAATACAATTACCAGAGATCACTGTCTTACTTATTTATACACGTTTTTGAAACACTGCGTTATCGGTAATTCGGTTTTCTTAAACAGGAGACGTTTCTGGAAAAATATTTATGACGAAAAAATAATTTTGAAAGTGATCTTGTGGACCATTAAAAAAGATTGTTAATTATGCCCTGGTAATTCAACAATAAGAAACGGCCTGTTTGTTCAACTGCCGTAATAATTAATGTGTAATTAGTCCTCGAGTTTAAAAAGAAGCGCCTAAACAAATATTTGAATGGGCCTTAAAAAGGTGAAGCCTTTTATGCTGATCTTTTAAATGTTTATTTAAATTATAAAAATTATTAAAAACATAAAAAGGTATTCTAGATTAAGCTTGAATACGGGCTAGATTGCTAAAAAATTGATTTGCAGTTTCAAATAAAGGTCTGGATTTCCCAGAAGAGGCGCTGTCAATATTTTACTTATCGTCTTTTGATTGACGAGGTCATTCCCAGATGTTTTTCGGGAGATGGGAGATTGATTTTACGGGATCGCCCGCCTGTCTGGCTCTAGACCTTTGTTCAATATTCAATTGACACGGGTCTTATAATATTTGAATGGAAAATTTAGAAAATTTCTACGTAATGTTGGAAAAGCAATCTAGGGGGTAAATAAACCTTTTTACATTTATTTGTTTCTTAATGTAACTACTACTATTTATGAAAGTACTTAATGCCTTACTCCGCTTACCCCTGAGCCACACACACGTTGCGATAACCTGAAGATTCGCGCTACTTATCGTGATCTGTAGAAATTATTTGCGTAAAATACGGTGCTTTTTAGGGTTCCGTAGCCAAAATGGCAAAAACGGAACCCTTATAGTTTCGTCATGTCCGTCTGTCCGTCTGTCCGTCTGTCCGTCTGTCCGTCTGTCCGTCTGTCCGTCTGTCCGTCTGTCACAGCCGATTTACTCGGAAACTATAAGTACTACAGTGATGAAATTTGATGGGAATATGTGTTGTATGAACCGCTACAAAATTATGACACTAAATAGTAAAANAAATCATTGCACTAAATTCCCTACTAATAGTTACGAGAATACAATTAAGAATCATCAAATTATTAAAAGAATTGGAATATTTTCAATAAAAGGATATTGTGATCTTTATTTGTTGTATTATTAGAAATCAATTTACCATTCTTATTATGTTCAGCTCATTGGATTGCTTATGAATGTCTTTTATACATAGGTAGGTAATAAAACAGGACGACAATTTGTATTGACTTCATTAATGTTAGCAAGATTTAATTTAAAACAAGCCTTATCGAAGCAATTTAAATGTAGATGCACAAATAAAATTATTCCACCAATTAATATTCACGACGGTTGGCAACCGACAAATTAGGAAAGTGCAAGGTTAGATCGACCAAAAACAAAAGAACGAGTACACAATAACAATTTGATGCAATCAGTTATTATGAGCACGCGCACAACTTCAATAGATTTTTTTTTACTTCCGAATGCAGCTGGGAACGCATCATAATCGATTTCAGTATGCTCTATGAGATTGTAATCGATTTCTTAATATGTAGAAATAGCGAAATAGCCCACCCACTTTTGCTTCAAAATCGCCTTTGTTACAATTAACACAACGTACGTGTTTACATTGATGTAGCATAATAATATCTTCTGTTTAATTTTTTTTTAACTACTGATTTTTACAATAAAGCACTGTCATCAGGTGGATAATTATATGCTTTATCATTGTATGTATCGCCTTGATGTATTGCAGCTTTTTATTAAGTTTTATTTTTTGTGAAAAAGATTGCTGCCTAAATCCTGGATTTAATTTAATTTGCCAAAGACTAAAAAATTTTTGCGCACTCCCGGTTTGCAGTTACCGTATAATTTCGGTAGTTACAGGAAAGTCCGCATTCCCAATAAATTTAAACTGAATCTGGGCCTGAATCTTCTGCTCCAATAAAAGTAAACGTCCCCACGGCGATTCTACGCAAGAGTTACGAGCGATCTCCCCGAATCGAATGATTCCTCGATTCTTTTGAAACTCGAGTACTCGATTCTGAACCCGAATCCGGTAGGTATACTCGAGTGCTGATGGTACTCGATATTGGAATGCGAAATCGAATATTTCATAAACATCAAGTGTTCTTGTTTACTTTGAAATTGTAACGAGATTTTTAAGTGCTTTTGCTTCAGAAAAAAGCAATTACCTTACCAACCTTTTCTCTGTTACTACCGCGCAAATTAATGTTTCACATATCATTGCAAATAAAACTATACATACGTCATATAGTAGAGGGGACCGTAGGATTGATACTTGATTGATTCGGTAAACCATGAATTTCGTATTGTTCAATGGAGGAACAAGAGGAAAATATTATAAAACTTATTACTATATCAAATAGTTTGAGGCGGGGCCTGGACCCATGTTAAAACATTTTTGACACAATTTAGATAAAGGGTTTGCTCGGCTACGCCCATGGGTACTTTACTTGGGGATGACTCTTGTTTATTATCTCAATGATCAGAGGCTCATTAAATCAATGATACTTCTGATGTCTTCGGCAGTGTCATAAAAGTTATAAGCCCCGGATGATTCATGGTGCCATAGCAACGCTATAATCGACCTAATAAATCCGGCTGATGTAAACAGCTACATGTTCCAGCCAGATTGTAAAATTAGACATTTTAAATAACTCATGTGACAAATTGTTGTGTGTGGCTGTTGTATAGAAGATTCATTTCTGGAAGTATTATTTTCGGCTACTTGCAGGAATCATTTTCAACCGACTTCAAAAAGAGGAGGTTCTCAATTCGCCCCGTATGTTTTTTTTTTTTTTNTTTTCTTAAACGAAACCGGAGACGTTTCTGTAAAAATATTTATGACGAAAAAATAATTTTGAAAGTGATCTTGTGGAAATAAGTACCATTAAAAAGATTGTTAATTATGCCCTGGTAATTAAACAATAAGAAACGGCCTGTTTGTTCAACTGCCGTAATAATTAATGTGTAATTAGTCCTCGAGTTTAAAAAGAAGCGCCTAAACAAATATTTGAATGGGCCTTAAAAAGGTGAAGCCTTTTATGCTGATCTTTTGAATGTTTATTTAAATTACTAGCTTTCCGCCCGCGGCTTCGCCCGCGTGGAATTTTGTCTGTCACAGAAAAACTTTATCGCGCGCGTCCCTGTTTCAAAAACCAGGATAAAAACTATCCTATGTTCTTTCCCGGGACTCAAACTATCTCTATGCCAAATTTCATCAAAATCGGTTGCGAGGTTCAAGCGGGAAAGCGTAACAGACAGACAGACAGACAGAGTTACTTTCGCATTTATAATATTAGTTGGGATAAAAATTATTAAAAACATAAAAGGGTATTCTAGATTAAGCTTGAATAAGGGCTAGATTGCTAGAAAATTGATTTGTAGGTTCAAATAAAGGTCTGAAAACTGAATTTCCCAGAAGAGGCGCTGTCAATATTTTACTTATCGTCTTTTGATTGACGAGGTCATTCCCAGATGTTTCTCGGGAGATGGGAGATTGATTTTACTGGATCGCCCGCCTGTCTGGCTCTAGACCTTTGTTCAATATTCAATTGACACGGGTCTTATAATATTTGAATGAAAAAACTAGAAAATTTCTACGTAATGTTGGAAAAGCAATCTAGGGGGTAAATAAACCTTTTCACATTGATTTGTTTACTATCTTAATGTAACACTGTTTATGATAGTTCGACGAAGTAGGTACTTAAAGTAGCTTTATATTCCGCTTATCCCTGGGCCACACACATTGCGAAAGCCTGAAGATTCGCGCTATAGTTATGTGTGTAGCCAAGTATTTGCGTATACTGCGGTGCTTTTTTGTATAAGTAGTCGCAAGACTTCGCTCGGCTGTCGCCCGAATGTTATCGCGATGTGTTTTCCAGGAGTTAGTGGTAGTGAGTTATATCGTAATATAAAACAAATGGCGCTTATAAAAAAGTTCAAACACAACAGAATGGCTGCCGTAGACTTGAGGATAAAACTTCGGAATACAGAGCACATCATTGGTGCGGGTCAAAATACTTTTACGACGGCCCCCATGCAACTTGGATGGGTGCCATGCATAATGTCTGATTCACAAACATTGCTTCCTGAGACCTCAGCTATTCGGAGCTACTACTTTTGGACGTAGCGATCATTTTGGCCAGTGGTGCTCAACGTTATACGTCGTTTTGACTTGCCAAAAAATTTATTCCATAATTATAGAACTTCAATCGATGCCTTATAAATTGCAAAAGAGCTTAATTAATGTATAGTTTGTAAATGCGACGGCACGTCAAGGTAAAATCACTGAAACATCGTAGTTGTAATACTAATTTTCTAATTTTGCAGCAAAAAATATTTTCGCATGTGCCGACGACTACTTTCGAAATTTCTGAAGCATATTTTGTTTACTATGATGATGTTAATTAAGTTCAAAGCTTAATAATTACGAATGCCGACTATTCAGTCTACTCTTAAATTCCTCTCCACTACATACACCCTAGTACCGGCCGAAACGGTCCCTGTACGAGGTAAAAGTCAAAAGTCAACTTCACAGCGCAGAGTCCTTTTATGTAGGCCCATGTAAGTAAACCCATATTTATGNTATGTAGGTACTGCCCACCAATGGCGTGCAGGACTATTCAGTTTATTCAGGAACCGGTGCTTTAAATTGATGGGGTTGGCAATTTTCCAGGATTCGCAGCCGCGTGGTTATAGGAAACTTGTCTAATTTGTACTCGTTGGTTTAAGGGATATTGATGTTTTAAGATATTGGTATTGATTTTTCTCACATGATATTTCAGTTGTGATTGATGGTAAAGGTAAAAGATGTTGCTGAAAGAAATTGGAAGATAATTTTAGAAATAGGTAGGTTGTGCCCAAACAAAAGTATGTACTTTTGTTTCCTTTAAGGACTTTTATTAGCATGTATCTTGTCATTCGGCACGGATTATTATTGTAATGCCTGCTGCACCAAAATGGTGATAGTTTTTACATAAACATAAAAAATCGATTTATTTTACACAATTTTCTTGAAGCAAGTTTATTAGATATCGCGCTAGTTCTTGCTAAATGTTAGTACTTATAAAACACGAACAGAATGGAGGAAAGAAACATTAGGAGCAAACAACGGGTAAATCCACTTAGGAGCCAATTTACGGCTCAGGCATCTACTGCGCTCACATTAGGTGCTGAAAATACTTTTATTGGATGTTTCTAAGAAACACACTGCGTTGCGAAATTCCGTGGTTGATTATGGTTATCTTGCAAACTTTTCCTCTATGTACTTTTACTCGTTATTTGAAGAAAAGATTGACATATAAACCTTGTTTATTGGGTTTGAGTTTGTATGGCTTTAAAATAGAACTGCATTATTAAATTGGTCCTCTTAAAATTAGACATGGTCCTTATTTGAGAGACCATTTGCCCCTTTCGTGGGTTTTGCTTTAGATATGGCTGATCTTCTGCCACATAAGAACAAAACATTCTCATTAAGCTCTCATTTTTAACAAAGTCGCACATCATCATTGATTTTGTTCAGCAGTCGAGACAGCAACGCAACTTGATGGCATGTTCATGTGGCCATAAAACTGGATATATCCCTTTGACATATGCATGCGGCGACGCAAAATTTTTACGTCGATCCTCCCCTTGATATGACGCAAATGGAGCCGAAATGGCTCGGAGCTATGATTCCTGCTCGTCATTTTATATTTTTTCTTGTACGTGTTGGCATTTAGGTACTTTTCAGTATTCCCTGACAAAATTACACAATCACCTTACACAATACGCAATATTACCAAAGTAACTCTATTAAAAAACACAAGATCCAAATAAATAAAACAACGTGTGTTTACATTTTAAGTTATTAATTTAAAATGAATGTTGTTATTCAAGGTTGGTGATCGATCGGTGGATTCTTATTGAAGTTCTATTTGTGCAGATAACACTTCTCTTGTTGTTCACACTATAAAACACATCTAGCTAAACAAAGTGTTGTAATATGAGCAAATGTGTTTTAGGTGTAGTCGACTGTACTTACCGTATTAAAACATATTATATCAAAACTAAATAATTTCCACCAACATATTTTTCGTACGTCTTCTCAGAAATTGGGCACGCGCTATATTTATCTTACGCGAAAATATCCTGGAACCTGCGTCTCAAAGTATGTAATATATGAGAGCCTTATAAGAGATTTATTTCAATAAAACTTATTGGATATTATGTATTCAGCACATTCGCATGTAGACGTAAAGGTGGGTCCAGACTGGTGTAATGTGTAATGTAATCCACCGTGTAACGTAACACGAATTCTACATGTGGACGGCACTACGAGCATTACATGTAATATCGGCTGTCGTGAACACAAAGGCGCTCGCAGCTGTTGAAATTGATTCGCGTACACAATTCGCTTTGAGTTCATGTGCGGTCCACACTGTTGACGCTAAATTACACATAATATTACATTACACCTTACACCAGTCTGAACCCGGCTTTAAAACATCTTCGAGGTACGCTCAGCCGAACATTGTTTCAAAACAACTTTCCAAATGGGTATATCAAATCTATCACTGTCATTCTTCTTACCAGACCAGCTTTACCAGATATATTTGATTATTCTAAAATTTGAAATTGAATTTTCTTTGAAAGTTTCACATTGAAATTATGTATTTTGCTATTGATATAATTTTTACTTAAAGAAATATTTTTAAAGATTCGTATACTACTTGAAAATTTAATCCTCTAATTTTGGAGCTACGAAACTAGAGTCTCCCGGGGTTACAATCCAACACCATAGTTGTTGCAGTTGGCTAGTTGGTTGTGCCACATTGAGTGGGCGTGGGTATGCAAAAACATGAACTCTATATTCTTTCCATTTCATTATGTTGAATATTTTTACATTATAGGTATGCAGATATTTAAATTTTGCCTATTCGATTACTTACTTAACGTATAATTTTCACTGAAATTCGGAAATAAACAAGCTAATTCTACCTCAACGCAGCGCGGCCCAAAACAATCCTCTAATTTCGGAGCTACAAAACAAGAGAAAACTGAGTCTCCCGGGGTTACAATCCAACACCATAGTTGCAGTTGGGTAGTTGCTCGTGCCACTTTGAGTGTGCGTGGGTATGCAAAAACAATTACTCTTTTATTCTTTTCATTTCATTATGTTGAATATTTTTACAATATAGATAAGTTATATGCAGATATTTAAATTTCGCCTATTCTATTACTTATTAACGTATAATTTCCACTGAAATTCAGAAATAAACAAGCTAATTCTACCTCAACGCAGCGCCCAAAACAATTCCTCTAATTTCGGAGCTACGAAACAAGAGAAAACTGAGTCTCCCGAGGTTACAATCCAACACCATAGTTGCAGTTGGGTAGTTGGTCGTGCCACTTTGAGCGGGCGCGGGTATGCAAATGTATAAAGTTGACGAGTTCCAAGGGCTTACCCGCGTTGACCTGGCGGAACCGAGTGAATTCCAATTTCGGATTTACTGTACAGAATTCTATCCATAATAGAGTAAAATAATCCCTAAGTCAAAAGCTTAAGGAAACAATAATTTGAATTGGAAATTACCGAGTATTTTCAATAATGATTCTTCACCAGCAACATTTTAATTGCAATTCCTGAAAACTAAACAACATTTTTGGTCTGAGGAATAATGTCTTTATTTAATATACTTTGTAAAAATAAGATTTTTAATTTTTAGTGCTTCCAAATAAAATAGTTCTCATCATTGACAGATATATTCGTCAGCTACTGTTTAAAATCATTCATGATTTCAGCTTTGCTACGACCTTACGAAGCTCCGTAGCGTTACTACGAAGTACTACGTGGTACTACGGCGTAGCTACGCAAGCTCTAATGACTACGAGCAATGTGGATGAATACAGTAGGTCTGTTATGTAGCTACACGTACCAGTCGTACACGGATTNCAGGGTTCGAAAATATCCGATATTTATTATAAATATCAAAATATCGGATATTTATGATATATATCCGATATATATCAACTTTGATATATATCAATTTTGTATGAAAGCCATAGTATTATTTTATTGTATTATTCATGAATACTATTGCATATGTGTTACAGAAACATGTTTTTAATGTTTTTAAAACTTAAAATCAGACAAATAAAGCAAAAACATAAAATATCTTTGAAATACGGCAAAATCAACTGAAAAAATAAAAATCTTTTGTCAAAAAGTACAAATACAGTAACAAATTTTAAAAGTTGATATATATCATCAAAACCGGCTTGATATATATCGGATAAATATCCGATATATATCTTGATATATATCCCTTGATATATGTATATCCTCGAACCCTGAGTCGTACACACTCTGGTTGTCGGATTAATTTTGCTTTTATAGATGGCTGTGTGACACATTAAGGGTGGATTCGACCAAACACGAGTAAATATTAATCTTAGAATAAATCGTCAATTATTCGTCATTTTGACATATTTACCATACGGAAACTGTCAATGTGCCCGTTATACCTACCAGGAGTTATTCTCGAATAAAAGTTTGGTCGTATCGGGCCTAAGTACAGTATAATGTTCAGTTTTGTTAATGGTGACAGACTTATTCATAGTTAATGACCTATTTTATTTAACTCACTTGTTAATAAGCGTCAATGGTCAACGCCCTGTTGAACGACAAGACAAGAGAATATGCCATCAGTATATTTAATGCTTACCAAGCTGTACCTTCAAAAACTCTGCAGAAGGCTAAGGCAGCTCTTTATAAAATGATGTCAAATTACCTAGAAAAGGGCTGATAAGCAAGAGTTTTCTGCGTCTATTTCAATTACGCCCGCAGTCTTTTCTAAACGTTATGAGCCCGATTTAATTTTCCGCCCGCTGCGTCCGCCTTTTTCAATTCTTTGACTGAATGTCTCGTTATTCACGCCGTATTAATTTTGTCAGTCGGTTGGTCCGTATAAGGTTTATTATTTTGCAATTTGCAGAGGCCGCTGGAGCTTGACATTGAACTTGAATTATGTTATCTAAAATGAGGTATCAACGGGCTTTCCGCGTACAATTTCTTTCTTATTTTTTCCGTTTCTCGGTAGGAAATTTGGTTTTAAAGCATTTGAGGGAAATGAACCATTCATTTCCCTCAAAATACTCTTGTTTTTCGTGTGCTACATAGGAACAAAACGGAACAAAAGCAGTTGGTAAATGGGAATCTAACCAGAGACCATAGGTTAAAACTGCATAGTTGCCAAACTAACAAAGCGGAACAAAGCAGCATATGTGTGATGGTTAATTAGAAAGGATCGGAATGTTCATTAGGAAGAGCTGACAGCAGAGACGCTGCGTTACGTAACGGAACGGTGATGGCAAGAACAAAGCCGGCCGCGTGACCTAAAACTGCAGGTGCCAGCTATGTGCCGCGAGCAGGGTGCGGCTCAAAGCAAAGATTTGAGCGGGAGAGCTGGGAATATCCGGACAAATCGAAATTGACTACCCTGTATAGATTTTTATTCCACAGGCAAACGCTAACTTTTGCAGCTCAAAGGTTGAGTAAACTTTTCTTAGGCTGAATTGTACCATGGTAACAATAACAATAACCGGTGCTTTTTGTATGGAGTTTGACAGATTTTTGACGTTTGTCAAAGTTAAAGTAAGATGGTGCAACCCAGCCAAATACTTACCACAGTTTGAATAGGCGATCCCTGCAAATGTTTAAGTGTTTTCGTCATAGCTAACATTGATGCCCATCCTTTTCTAATCTTAATTCCTTTGGTAGACATATTAACGCAAACATTTCGCCATCGACCAATTAAATTGAGGGATCCTATTAAATAAAAGTAGTTTTACATGCACAAACGTGTCCAAGATACCTTGAAAACCTAGTCGGCGAAACCTGCAAACATTGCCATAACGTGTTCGTTACACATAGTTAAAGTTTGTTTAACTTTAATTAACTTTGACCTGAGAATTTAAGCTCACATTTGCTCGAGCTTTGCCTAAGCTTAACGTTAAACTACGTCTTTGAGAATACGCTGTAGGCTCAAAGTTAGGCCGGCTGCAAAGCCGGGACCAAGTTTTAACTATCAAATGTTTGTGTTCCGTTAATTGTCACAGTCGCAGGTGCGGCGAACGGTGACGGCGATCACGTCACTTGATTTAGGGGCTACGTAGACGTCATTAATTGGGCTGAAGTAATCGACAACTTGTTGTAATATATTAAAGTAGGTTCGTCCAATAAGGCCAGGTTGTACCGCTAATAAATTCCGAATTTCCCGCAAACATTTTGCGTAATATTGCAACATTTCTGATTCAAATTAAGCCTATCCGCCTTACGAGCAAGATGTAATAATGATGTGAGACTAATGCCCATATTGCCCATTTTCACTATCAATCCCTAACTTTTGAGTGACCCCTATGAAAACAAAATTGCTGTTATGTGTTACCATAGGGGTCACTTAAAAATTAGGGGTTGATGGTGAAAACGGGCACAAGAGAAGGAAAACTTGCACACGACTCTGGAGGAATGAAGCAAGCTACTTGATAGGTGCACAAAAGTTATTAGATAAATTATTTAGACGTCTTTGGAAAATGAAGACTGTTTTAACAGGCCAATCTCGCAATCCACTAAGGGCTGATTTTTCAATCGTCAGATATTTTTTAACTGAAGAATAACCTTGTCATTTTGACATATTTCCCGTACTAAAACTGTCAATGTGCCAAACTTATTCTTCAGTTAAAAGTTATCCGACGGTTGAAAAATCAGCCCTAAAATACATAAGAACGATATAAACTATAAATATTCATTTGCGTGTTGCCAGTTGTCAAACCTCCGCCATAAAAAAATGCTACGATTGCAATGCGCCTTATTTTCACTGGAAACGAATATTTTCACCGATAGTGATAAATTTGAAAGCGTCGGATCGCGTTACATAAAATTGTATGGTGTCGTAGATGGGATGGCGTCTTGTGACAGCCATCTAAGGAATTGGAAGACACAATGTTGCCATACACGAAATGGAGACGCCAAAGAAATGGAAAATGTGTGCAGTTTTTAATCTAATGATGGTGTTTTAGTTTCCCCAGTAGATGTCTTGTTACTGAGGGTAAAATATTGATTTATGTTAGTATTTTCACTGCAAAAATGTTAGGTTTTTAGTGTCTTGCTTGCGAACGAAATTTTCATGTAACAAAACTTAATACTTTGTAAATTACATTAACAAGTGTTGAGCTCATTAAGAATATTCTTCTTGATATTTACCCTAAACCTTTTCAACGTCGCAATTCGTAATTGTTTTCCATGCCTGCCTTACTCAACTGTTAAAGACTGAATAAGGTCGATGTTCTACTTAAGTTCAGATTCATTTTACCATAGTTAACTTTCCAATCTAGATTTAAACTCAAGTGGGCTGGCCTTCCAATCGTGATGACGACCCGCTGACTCGTCAGCCGTCTGGCGCCGTGCCAAGAGCTGGTCATCCTTCACTCGGATGCATCAAGCCTTCCTACAGCTTGGGACGGATTTTTAATCGGGCTTATTGGAGCCATTTTTGCAGAATACTGACTACTTATGCCTTTTTTTCTTTTTTCGTCAGAAATGACTACATGTACCTATAATATCTACGTTTAGGGTCAGGTGACATTGCGACCAAACACGCGTAACTACGAGTAGATCTACTAATTTTGTTTTATAGATAAGACAGTAATACAACTGGATGTTAATTTGTATTGACTTCATTAATATTAGGAACATTTAGTTCAAAAGAAGCCTTATCACAACCATTTGCAATGTAGATAAACAAATAAAATTATTCCACCAATTAATATTCACGTCGGTTGGCAACCGACAAATTAGGAAAGTGCAAGGTTAGATCGACCAAAAACAAAAGAACGAAGCACACAATAACAATTTGATGCAATCAGTTATTATGAGCACGCGCACAACTTCAATAGTTTTTTTTTTACTTCCGAATGCAGCTGGGAACGCATCATAATCGATTTCAGTATGCTCTATGAGATTGTAATCGATTTCTAAATATTTAAATATGTAGAGATAGCCCACCCACTTTTGCTTCAAAATCGCCTTTGTTACAATTAACATAAGGTACGAGTTTCCCTTGATGTAACATATCTTCTGTTTATACAAATTTTAAACTACTGATTTTTACAATAAAGCACTGTCATCAGGTGGATATATGCTTTATTATTGTATGCATCGCCTTGATGTATTGCAGCTTTTTATTAAGTTTTATTTTTTGTAAAAAAGATTGCTGCCAAAATCCTGGATTTAATTTAGTTTGCCAAAGACAAAAAAAATTTTGCGCACTCCCGCTTTGCAGATACCGTATAATTTCGGTAGTTACAGGAAAATTCAAACTGAATCGGAGCCTGAATCTTCAGCTCCAATAAAAGTAGACGTCCCTACGGCGATTCTACGCAAGAGTTACGAGCGATCTCCCCGAATCGAGTGATTCGTCGATTCTTTTGAAACTCGAATACTCGATTCTGAACCCGAATCCGGTATACTCGAGTGCTGGTACTCGATATTGGAATGCGAAATCGAATATTTCATCATAAACATCAAGTGTTCTTGTTTACTTTGAAATTGTAACGAGATTTTTAAGTTCTTTTGCTTCAGAAAAAAGCAATTACTTGCCAACCTTTTCTCTGTTACTACCGCGCAAATTAACGTTTCCTGTTTCATTGCAAACTTGATTGATTCGCTAAACCATGAACTTCATATTGTTCATTGGAACCCTAACAAGAGAAAAATATTATAAAAGTGATTTTACTATATCAAATAGTTTGGGGCAGGGTCTGGACCCATGTTAAAACATTTTTGACACAATTTAGATGAAGGGTTAGCTCGGCTACGCCCATGGTTACTTTACTTGGGGATGACTCTTGTTTATTATCTCAATGATCAGAGTTCATCAGAGGCTCATTAAATCAATGGTACTTCATATGTCTTCGGCAGTGCCATAAAAGTTGTAAGCCCCCGATGATTCATGGTGCCATAGCAACGCTATTATAATCGACCTAATAAATCCGGCTGATGTGAACAGCTTTATGTCAGCCAGATTGTAAAATTAGACATTTTAAATAACTCATGTGACAAATTGTTGTGTGTAGAGTGGCTGTTGTATAGAAGATTCATTCCTGGAAGTTTTTTTTTCGGCTACATTGCAAGAATTAGATTCTTTAATGGCGCAACTTTTGGCGTTCCCTCTATTGAGCATACACTTACTTTTCGTAAAAAGCCTTATTTGTATGTATGTAGCATGACTACACCTTAAGTATGTCCAATGCAAAAGCATTTACCTCAGCCAATTCGTGACTGTATATTGTAAACATTTTAATACACAAACCCTTTTATTTGACCACTTCGTACTGCTAGTAAAAGGCTTCAGAGAAGTTTTACTTGTCTGATTGCTTTATAGGTCGTGTGATTTTCAACCCGTCTGTAATTCAAAGTTTGTGCGTTGCGTAAGTTCGTTCCGTATATCTTTTCGGCTGTCATCGTGTCTCCGGGCATCAGGTGCCTAGTTCCGTATAATACGCCTATGAATCCGACACGCGCCATTTCTTGCTATTGTTTCCGAATCTTTCGGAATATCGAAGGCATCTGTATCGCCCGAATGGTTAAGGATGTTTGCGCAGTTTGGGATGGTCACGGGGTTTTGTTTTGTCTTGTGGGATTGAGAAAATAAATGGCTTGTAAGTACGCATGTGGAATTTATCGATGGTAAATTGGTAACTATTGATTTCAGTCATGGTAATTTTAACTCTATTTATCTGTGACGTTAGAATATCAATGTTATTTTGGCAACAATGTGAAGCTAAGTACAGCGCATTNCGGTTTTATTTTTTTTTCTTAAATGGCGCAACTTTCGTTCTCTCTATTGAGCTTACATTTTTCGTAAAAGGCCTTATTTGTATGTAGGTACACCTTATGTCAAATGCAAAAGAAACTATGATCGTTTACCTCAGCTAATTTCCTTTGACTGTATATTGTAAACATTTTAATACACAAACCCTGTTATTTGACCACTTCGTACTGCTAGTAAAAGGCTTCAGAGAAGTCTTACTTGTCTGATTGCTTTATAGATCGTGTGATTTCAAAGTCTGTAACAAAGTTCGTGCGTTGCGTAAGTTCCGTATATCTTTACGGCTGTCATCGTGTCTCCGGGCATCAGGTGCCCAGTTCCGTATAATATGCCTATAAATCCGACACGCGCCGTTTCTTGCTATTGTTTCCGAATCTTTCGGAATATCGAAGGCATCTGTATCGCCCGAATGGTTAAGGATGTTTGCGCAGTTTGGGATGGTCACGGGGTTTTGTTTTGTCTTGTGGGATTGAGAAAATAAATGGTTTGTAAGTAGATACGCATGTGGAATTTATGGTTTTGGTAACTATTGATTTCTGTCATGCTAATTTTAACTCTATTTATCTGTGACGTTAGAATATCAATGTTATTTTGGCAACAATGTGAAGCTAAGTACAGCGCATGCTANAGCGCATTCAGTGGAATTTGAACTGAAATTCACAGTCGTGAATTCACGAAAGTTTTTGAATAGTTTTACGAAATGAATGCATCTATTCATGCATCTCACTTAAGTATCAGTTTAAGCCATTTGTCCATTCGATTAAAAGTAAACAGTTATCGGAAATTATACTTATCCAAATTGTACATTATTCTTATGTGAAATGTTGGTCTAACGGAATCGACATTTAACCATAAAGCCGAATAAGATTGCATAATCCACGAGCTTCCCTCTAAACTGACCCGATTCCACGGCTTACCCTAAGCACCTAGGCGGCTGTGCGGCCGTCAATTTATTTTTCTGTCGCCTAGCCCCTAGCCTACGAGGCTCCAGTAATCCCGATCTAGTTGTAAGATCTGACCTAAATGCTGTGGGAAATTCCATTTAAATACAGGGTGAAAACGAAAAGTGATCTCACTCGATTATTTCTAAACTATACAAGATATCGGAAACCTGGAAACATTGAATTTTCGGATCGATCCAGTTTATTCTGTAACCTATTATTGATACCGTTTGATAGAGCTCATGAAGCACTTTCAGGATCAGTAACTAGATTTTTGATATATTGTATAGTTTAGAAATAATCGAGTGAGATCACTTCGTTTCCATCCTGTATATTGAAAAGCTCTGGAGTCTCATATTAAGGCGAACATTTTCTGAAAACCTATTTCGGTATGTAAGCCATATTTATGGAGGCGAGTGCCCATCAATACGAATACATTTTGCGCGGTATATGAGAAAATATTGATTCACCATACAACACAATACGGTCTCTTACGCACGAGTGAATTATGTTTTCGAGACAACTCCGTTCAATCGTAGATCTCAATGTACAGGCTTCGATACACAATTTAAACACTGTGGCGTCTTACCTACCTACCTTGGTTATGTGAAGCAGCAAATTGAACGCACAGCGTTGAATAGAGCTCTGTGATTGGTTCGTGTGTTACCCTGTATATGCACGCGCACTGTGAGACTTCATAGTTATGTTTGTGAATACGGCCGTAAGTCTAATGAGCTGTCGACTCTACACTTCGGGTGACATATGTAATTAGAATATATTTTTTAAGAAATATTGATTTACATTCATACAACTCCAAGATCTTTTGAGACAAGAGAATCTTTGAAATCTGACATCAGAATTTAACTTCAGATGATATATGTTATCAAGGACTTGCCCACACATCATTTTAAGAAAACTTTTACTTGCTTAGAAAGCCTAATAAATCTTTATCTAACTCGATATCTTTTCTCTTACTATTTCTAAAAGCCAATCCCAATATTATTTACTCCATTAGGTGTATTAATTGATCTGGTTTGCGGCTCGAGCGAGGTTCCCTGTATCATGACGTTTCTATTAGCTGTTGTCTAATCATCTTCTTTGAACTCGGGCTTATTGGAGATAAAGTTAGCGGTATCGAGTAGTGGCGTTTCTTTAACGTAATTTCTTTGAGAATAAGTTCTTTTTGCAGTTAAGAATCGTTAAAATGTAATAATCACTGTATGTATTCGATTTAGGCTTCTGACATTGACAGTTTCAGTATGGGAATTATGACAAAACTGACGATTTATTCTGAGATTAATATTTTACTCTTGTTTGATCGAATCTACCCTTAAAGTATTTCTTATCCACTGCATAAATACTAGAACATCAGTCTGCCTTATTTGAAGAATTCCTTGAAAGTGATTTTTTACTATTTTCCCTGTTTTTAACTCGTATTTAATGTTTTACTTATTTGTAACCTAAAATATAATGGACTTTCGAGCAAGCTTATTTATTATGTAAATACTCGTTACAATAACAAAATAAACAAAAGCCTAGCTTACCTTAGAAAGACGAAAGGTCATAGTTTGCGTTATTACTCAATGCTGAATAGGGGTTAAATATTTAGTGCTAAGCTTCGAGATTTAGGAGGGATGTTCGCAAACATTATTCTTGGTTGAACTAGAATGATTTATAATAATAGAGGTATACGTTTTAGTCTGTTACGTTGTGTTGAAACAATATAAAGCTTTTATGCTTCGACTGATTTGTGTCTTTAGTCTAGCTTTAAAAAAGCTTTAGCTAGCTTTTCACAATACAAAATGTCGATACACAATTAATATCAAAAGCTGGGTTCTTGGATTATAAATCCAATCCAACATTTTTTGTGATTTTATTACAAAATGGCGCCTGACGGTCAAACTGATGGAGTGGGATCATAAGATATAATAACATCATAAGACTACAATATAACAATCTGTGTGATCCACCAAAAAAACGAATCTAGAAATGTTTAATCGTGAGTTTCCAGCTCTATTAATAAAGCAGGTATTCAATAAATTACTTCTAATCCTTGGTAAATAAAGCTTAGTTGCTAATTTGATAATCTCCATAAATAAACCAACTTTGTGAAATAATACGCTTGAATTTTTGATAAAAGTCTCCTTTGAAATATAAACGAGCGCTAAGTCGCTATCCAGTTTATAATTAGAACATTTCATGGAATAATCCTCTCCCTAACAACTGATTCATTGACTTGCTTTAGATATTTATTACTTCCATTTATTGTACGTATTTAATTTATAACAAACTTTGACTACTTTTTAAGATTAGCGGGCCAACTAGGTTACCGCCCGTATTTACGTTCGATTTGCTTGGTTAAGTGAAGCAGCAAATCTAACGCACAGCGAATAGAGCTCTGTGATTGATTCGTGTGCCACCCTGTGCGTCCACTCGCACTGTGAGACCTCATAGTAATGTTTGTGAATACGGGCGTTAGATGTAAATACGTTATTTTTAGGCGAATCTTACCGTAGTTTTGCTTCTTGCTGATAGTGGCGTTTAAAATCTCAAATATTCTACCGTATATTTAGGTAGTAATAGTTCCGAAACCAACTAATTATAAGTTTCGAAATTATTAATCAACTTTTAGGTCCACGATTCCATCAGATACATTACTAATTCAATGTAGTACCTACATTTTATCAACCAACCCGAAAGATAAATAAATGACGTAATCTATTTCATTCATAAGCTAACTTATTTTCATATTTCATTCATAGTTTCGATATAATATTTCACTCGCAACTTGGTGATCAGTACCTCTAGTAGGAAAAACTTTCGAGTTCGTTTCGTTGCGTATTCAAAGTGTCGCAACGAAACGAACTCGAAAGTTTTTCCTACTAGAGGTACAGTTGAGCTTGTTCGCGAACTCTGATTGGTTATCTCTTTCGCGCAGCCTGCGAACTAACAGATAAGAAAGCGCCGTTGTCAGCTCTGTTCATAAATAACTTACTTATTACTCATGATTTACCTTTTGTTTTGTATGTTTAGTGAACTTTAGTGATGCGATTTTGTTTTGTATTTATTGTAACAGTCTCTTTTCATGTTTTCGTGGTCGGGGGACAAGACTCGGTACTAGCCCCTAACTGTAACTGTAATTGCACTTTGGCTACATAAGGCATTATTTATGTTAACAAATTCGGACTATGTTACTGTTCAAAAGAAATATTTTGGTGGTGTAGTAAGTATTCTAAAACGCTTGCAACACAAGGTTTCAATCAAATAGGGACATTAACATACACAAATGACTTACTGATGCAAAAATAACTTATTTCGTTCACTAGATTATTAAATTCGCTCGGCGTACGTAAGTTGTCTTTATGTAGAGCTTAGTGAATCTAAAATAAAGCTACGTCTGCTAAGAAACTAGGTTTTTAGAGCAAACTTACACTCGACTTGACCTCCAGTTCAATTAAAGTTCAAAGCAAACAAGTAATTAATACGGTATGACCTGACGCTATAATAATAGGCATGTAAAAATATAAAAAAATAAATTTTATTTTATTTATTTTATTTTATTGAGAAAACCAACAGCGTATTTATACAATTTTACCATACATAAATTTAACATACAATATGGCCAATAACAGGTTTCCCTTAAATTATTACCAATAGTACAAGTAAAGGTTGGAATGCTACCAATACCTATCCACACAAGTTCACATAAATTCAAAATAAAATACGTATCAGATTTAAAGCCAAATGGGTGAAGCTGCGGGGATGCTTAGAACTTGAAAAAGAATTTCATTTACTATATTCAGAGTTTTCTTTTCAGAAAGCTAATGTTACCCTAGAGATAGAACTAGACTACATTACAACTGGGGTCAACTAAGGTTAAGTTAGTACATCTCTTTATTTATTAAACTGGGGAATATAGCGTAATAGGCACATAAATCATATTTTCTAGAGATGCTGATTCTCACTCATATTCAAAACATAGTCCGACCAAGATAATTAAGACCCTAGGCTAGGATTCACCATTTGCAAGCACCAAGTCTCGCAGTACAGGCTATATTTAAACGTAGATTTATGATCGGAAATTATGTGTAATTTAAGCTTAATCTACTCTGTATTTACCTACTTATCATAAACGATATTGCCATGCACAGACCACGCTACAACAAGCTATCGGCATATGGCATCATATTGAGTACAAGTATGTAATAGAATAGATGCTATTTTGATACAGTTTTTCACGTTCTATACTACTTTTCACCTCGGAACCGGGTTTAATTATTTTGATGGCTAGCTCCAATTGTCGTAATTAGACAATTTTTAATTGCAAATTGGTCTCGTGTCCTTCACCGAGACATCCAATTGGCTTAATTGATCGTGACGTCACTCGGCTGACTGCCGACATCCCCCGGGAAAGCATAACAAGGAACGGTCGTTTACTTCTTCGGAATAAACAAAAACTGGCAACACTTAATTACATTTTATTCATTTTCGAAATATGCTACGCAGTGGAGAAATGTCAGATGGCAATGGTTTATCAAATAACCTCACAACAAGGTAACAATTGTATCTTCAATTGTCTCCACCACTTGCCACATCAATTTTCACTAGGAACTCAAACGATAGAAGAAGAAGTAGAAATGCATTGTGCGTTACGGCTCATACTGAGCATAAAAAACTCATAAAACTCATTTATTTTTTCAAATAGGTTTTTAAAAAGCACTTTTACACGTCCCAATATTAACCCTTAAGTAACATCCTTATTTTTGGTTACACATTGAACACCCTGGGGTAAAAAAATTACCCCAAACGGAAATTAATTTTTTTACAGTTTATTGTACATTACAGTATATTCAATTTGTAATTTAAAATGTATTAGCGGGCTCACTAAATTATACGATTGCCTTAAAAAATCGTCTGTCTCGCGTAAAAAAAAACATTTTAAATCAATCATAACAAAAAACAAATAATTTTTCATTTGCAACTATAGTCTCTACAATGGTCTTCTAGAAAAATCTTGGAAAGTTATTGTGGGAACCAAAAACTTACACTATTCGGACATCGAACAGCTCCTTTATACAATTTTAAACTCAAAGTTAAATAAAACATAAATTTTTGGACTTTTATCAAAGCAAAACAAAAAAAAAACATTTTTTATAAAATTATGAGAAATTGTTTTTTATTTTATTTTATTCCTAAATATTATTTTCAATACACATCAAACACACTGAATTAGTACGTAATTATCATTTTGGAGTTTAAATATTTCTGTGTCGAATTTATGAACGCTCTGTTCTGAGGGGATGTCTTCGAAGTTAGAAAAGTATCTTGTAAATCAAGCTCTATTTATTTCTCTGCATTCTCGATACAACGTGCTACTTGATTGGCATATAAATTTTTAGTCAATTTGTTTAAATATCATAAAACCTATTAATTACATGTTAGGTGATGATAAATTAAAGCATGCGTTACTAACACCCTGGGGTAAATTTCTACCCCACCTACCTGTAAAAGCCAAACGGATGATTTTTTTCACATCCCGCGTCTACGAGCTTAAAGCGCACACTCTGCATTGAGAATACACAAAACGACATTGCTCTAGCTTCACTAGAAAAAAAGATGTGCCAATTTTTATACGCCTGTCGTAAAAAATTACCCCACGGTGTTACTTAAGGGTTAACCCTACCACTGCTTCGGGACAATAAATGGGCCAGTGCTGAGAAGAAGCAGCGCAAGAAACTCAGTCACTATTGTCAGCCTCCTTTTCAAGGGTTTACAGTCTTTAAAATATGCAAATTATAGTCATAAGTATTGATGCGAGCTAGGTAGTTAAACATTCCAAACATTTTTATCTTTTATAAGCGTTTTAGCATCGTCCTAATTTTATGAATTAATTTTAAAGTTTTTTTATTTTGTACGACCAAATTATATCTTTCTCTCTTTCTATAACCTCTTTTCTTTGTCCGCAGGCTCAGGCAAATCGTACACCATGATGGGCGCGGCTGGGGCCGACGAGGGCGGCATCATCCCGCGGCTCTGCGACGCGCTCTTCGAACGGATCGCGGTTCAGCAGAACCCACCGGCCCTCACTTACAAGGTATTTATTGCTTCTTTATAGTAAGGTTCTTTATGGTAAAACATGACCTTCACTGGTTGGGTCTTTATTGGCGGTCAAGCTGTAGATCCCGGCTACACAGGAGTTGCAGCGGCGGGAACGAGAGGTGGAAATAGTCCCGTTCTTAATGGTGCTTGAAGTTCACCGACTGAGTTTTCTTTTTAACGTCCACAGCTGGACAATGGCCTCCCTAGAGGATTTCCACAAAGATCGCTCTTGCGCTTCCCGCATCCAACACATTTGTAAGGTCAATTTACTGGGAATTAAGTTTTCTTTTATTATTGACTGAACTATTAGATATATACATTACTGTTTTGGATTCTGATCATTCAGCCAGGCTTCTACGCCTAGTAATAGTTGTAATGAGTGAACCATACCTTATAGTTACATTCTTTTGTAAACTAAGGTATATCTTAATCAAATGGTGACGCGTGGGAGTATGGTGTAGGTACGTGTTTCTTTCCATTTGAGAGACTCGCTCACGTTCTTCATAAGTATTTTAAAAGATTCGCTGCCACGCTCCACAACAATACGAATGCATCTTCAATTTCAGTTAATCATGATCAAACCTTCAGTTTTCAGTCATGTAACAAGTGTAAAACATTCGAAACGTTCCACAGCAACTCTAATAAGTGTACTTGGCCTTTGGTCAAATACCAGCCTTATCGTTCTTTGCTTAAGCTACCATATTGCCTGCAGGTGGAGGTGTCATACATGGAGATCTACAACGAGCGCGTGCACGATCTATTGGACCCGGAGACGTCGCGGCGCTCGCTGCGCGTGCGCGAGCACGTCGTGCTTGGGCCCTACGTCGACGGGCTGTCGCAGCTCGCCGTCGCGTCTTTTCAGGTGAGCTAGAAAGAGACAGGTGCTATCAAGCTCTATTTTAAGATTAAGAATAAGAGTATAGAGAGGGTTGAAGAAGAAAGGGAGCAAGTCGTGCTTGGGCCCTACGTCGACGGGCTGTCGCAGCTCGCCGTCGCTTCTTTTCAGGTGAGCTAGAAAGAGACAGGTGTTATCAAGCTCTATTTATCGCTCGTGAGTTAGAAAGGGACATGGATCAAGCTTAAAAATAGAATATTATAAAGAGGGTTGAAGAAGGAAGCAAGCACGTCGTGTTTGGGCCCTACGTTGACGCGACCGGCTGTCGCAGCCTTTCAGGTAGAAAGAGACAGGTATCTCGGTCAAAGAGAGAGTTGAAGAAATAACTGTTTTGTTTGACGCAAAAAGAAAAGAGATAAATACTTCTTATTGCACATCACACAAAACTGCTATAAAAATTAAAACGGCACAACTGGGTAGGCGGTCTTATTGTTAGGAAGGGTGGTAGGCACAGAACATAGAAAGAAGTTTCTATGTTCTGTGGTGGTAGGTACTGCCTGTGTTACCATTTGCATTTTACTCGTCCCAGATAATAAAATTTTAATCCGTTTAAATTCATAAGATAAAAGTGATACAATTATACCTTCTATGGTAGCTACAGAATAATAATAATAACCCGTACTGCTAACTAGCAAACCTAATTAACGTAATTATCTGTGCATATTGTTAACTTTCGGTATGAAATGATAGCTCTCAGGTATTCTGTTTCTCTTATAAAATCGCGTGGGTTTACATCGTGTGCTCAACTCCTCGGGGCCTTAGTTATTTATAATCTCAAGTACGACCAACCTTTCCAACCTTCAGCGTACAAAATGTGCACACTAACTAATCTTGTTACTTACCCAAAACGTCTACATATGAAGACTTATATGAAACTTCTAAAAGTACACTCGTTTGTTGAACCGACCTATTCAGAAGTCGATACCACTTGCGACTTTTGCGAGATATCTGAATGAATGAAAAATCGTGTTTACTTTATATGATAAACATCTGAGAGTCTATAAATATACCCAAATGGAAAATTGAAAATGTTTTCCCAACATTTTTATTCAAAGAGAGAGCAGATAGCTCCGAAATAGACCTAAAAATACGAAAACTGCGTTAGGGGTAGCCCCATTGATGCCATTTGGCATTTGGCAAATAAACGTTTTGAATTTTGAATTTGAATTTGAATTGATAGCTGAAACTGAAAAATGTTGCGGAATTTATGTAAACGAAATATTCAATACTACGAGTTCATTCAGTCATAGACGAAAAGCCGGCTTTCTTATGTTTTTATTAAAAAAATAGCACATTTAGGCTGAGTTACACCACCTTATTTTAACCGTAACAATAACCGGTGCTTTTTGTATGGAGTTTGACAGACAAGAATGTAATGAAATGAAAAGCTCACAAAAATAGCACCATAATAATATCATTCGCTTTGTTAAACCTTGCTGAAATTGAACTTAAACGTAACTAGTTTTCTTTTGATTCAGTTTGCTGAGCGAGACACGAGAGGTCAAGCGCTAATTCAGCTCCTAATTGCGATTCGCTGTCGCTCATTACGTTGTTCTGCTTGTCTGGATTTAATTTCCTTTTCTGTATAGTCAGTTTGAGAAACTACATTGTTCAACTGCACAAGTTAATGCTGAAATTCTTACGGACGGAACCCGCACGGTTGACAAACGACCTCAACCAAGCAGGAAGGCGCTGGATGTGGGCCGCTAACAGCGCGTCAATCTGGAAATCATTCATTCATCATCATCATCATCATTTCAGCCATAGGACGTCCACCGCTGAATGACTTGGTATGACTTCCACATCGCACGGAAATCATTGGGTGAGGCTTATGTCGGCAGTGAACGTCCTGTGGCTAAAACGATGATAATGAAAGCTAAAATAAAATTCCGCTGTAAAAAAATCTATTCTAAGCCCATATGAAGTTTTCAGCGCTCATCATCAACAGCGATCATTTTCTGCTTCGAAATCCGAGCTGACTGTACATCCCTCGACAATTCTGAACTTTAATGCTTCGGAATAAGAATTTTTGCCCGTCATTGTGCACCGGGTATTCAACAAAGTTCAATTCATTCCGGATATGTATACAGTTGTACGGAGCTGTAAGGATTTCCTACCCTCTAAGGATTTGTGCAGTGGGAATATTGTATACCATTTACGAGCAATATTTGTATACTTGTTTAATACAGCTTTAAAATATTTTAAAGTAGATAAATACATTAAAATACTTAAAAGCGTGGGCAGGCCTCCTACTAGGTGGACCGACGATCTGGTAAAGGTCGCGGGAAGAGCCTGGATGCGGGCAGCGCAGGACCGTTCATTATGGAAAACCTTGGGGGAGGCCTTTGTCCAGCAGTGGACGTCATTTGGCTGAAACGACGACGACGACTTAAAAGCGTTAAGCTCTAAAAACGAATTACATTCATGTTCGGTAAATTTTTCCAATAATTACAATTACACGCAAAACAATTAGCGTAAACCACAACGCAATATGAAAATTGATATTTGGGCGATATTCAATAAATACTTGTACCTAATGAATTTAATTTCCAATATTGTTTCATTTCAATTAGCTTTAACTATACAATTTTAGTCAAACCTCTTATTACTAAGGTTGTTAAAACCATAATAGTGACTAATCTGTTTTTACGACACTTGACTATCACTTATAGTATAATTATAATAATAATCATCAAAATCATTATTTCAATCACAGGATGTCCACTGCTGAACATAGGCCTCCCCAAATTAATTGCATTATAACAATATTAACTAGTAATTAGTAGGTATTTGCTAGTCACTAACGGTGAAGCTTTCTTAATAAAAAATCCAATATTTGCTTATCTAACAAATTCCAATTTCTGAGTAAACTTTCTCTGAATTTTTATTTCATTTTTCATAACCAATTTTTTGTGAGGTGGCCGTCTGAAAAGTCAATTAGTGTTTGTTAAGCGGCGCGAAAAGGAGAACTTTCGCCCCTCTGATAAGTCCTGAAGTGCCTAAAAATAACAATTCTAAACAACGCTCCGACGATGGCTGAGATTATTTATGAAAATACTTCAAATAACAACAGAAGTAGATTCAGTATTCTCGTTTCTAATCTCTGATTCAGTTCGATTATAGATTAGTCTTGCTATATCATTAAAGCGTCAACCACACCAACTCGTGCAGATGACNTAGCTTTTTACAATAGAAAATGTCGATACACAATTAATATCAAAAGCTGGGTTCTTTGATTATAAATCCAATCCAACATTTTTTGTGATTTTATTACAAAATGGCGCCTGACGGTCAAACTGATGGAGTGGGATCATAAGATATAATAACATCATAAGACTACAATATAACAATCTGTGTGATCCACCGGAAAAACGAATCTAGAAATGTTTAATCGTGAGTTTCCAGCTCTATTAATAAAGCAGGTATTCAATAAATTACTTCTAATCCTTGGTAAATAAAGCTTAGTTGCTAATTTGATAATCTCCATAAATAAACCAACTTTGTGAAATAATACGCTTGAATTTTTGATAAAAGTCTTCTTTGAAATATAAACGAGCGCTAAGTTGTTATCGAGTTTATAATTAGAACATTATTCATGGAATAATCCTCTCCCTAACAACTGATTCATTGACTTGCTTTAGATATTTATTACTTCCATTTATTGTACGTATTTAATTTATAACAAACTTTGACTACTTTTTAAGATTAGCGGGCCAACTAGGTTACCGCCCGTATTTACGTTCGATTTGCTTGGTTAAGTGAAGCAGCAAATCTAACGCACAGCGTTGAATAGAGCTCTATTATTGGTTCGTGTGTCACCCTGTGCGTCCACGCCCACTGTGAGACCTCATAGTAATGTTTGTGAATACGGGCGTTAGATATAATACGGTATTTTTAGGCGAATCTTACTGTAGTCTTGTGTTAGCTGCTTCTTACTGATTCTGGCGTTTAAAATCTCAAATATTCTACCGTATTAATTAAGAAGTAGTAATTGTTCCGAAACCAACTAATTATAAGTTTCGAAATTCGTTCGTTCGTTCGTTCCTTTCAGCCGAAAGACGTCCACTGCTGGACAAAGGCCTCCCCCAAGGATTTCCACAAAGACCGATCCTGCGCCGCTTGCATCCAGGTACCTCCCGCGACCTTCACCAGATCGTCGGTCCACCTAGTAGGAGGCCTGCCCACGCTACGTCTTCCAGCTCGTGGTCGCCACTCAAGAACTTTCCTGCCCCAGCGGCCATCAGCTCTTCGAGCTATGTGCCCCGCCCACTGCCACTTGATTTTAGCGATTCTGCGGGCTATGTCAGTCACTCTGGTTCTCCTACGGATCTCCTCAAGTTTCGAAATTATTAATCAACTTTTAGGTTCACAATTCCATCGGATACATAACTAATTCAATGTAGTACAACCAACCCGAAAGATAAATAAATATAATCTATTTCATTCATAAGCTAACTTATTTTCATATTTCATTCATAGTTTCGATATAATATTTCACTCGCAACTTGGTGATCAGTTGAGCTTGTTCGCGAACTCTGATTGGTTATCTCTTTCGCGCAGCCTGCGAACTATAGTTCCAAAATACTGAACTGTCCTCTCCATGACATTGACAGTGGTGCGCCACCGTCAATACCGGATCGCTGGTTCCGATTTTTGCCATGTTGGAAACCATATAGTTGAACGATGGTAGCGCCCCTCTGTCATTGAGTTTGGTGGGACAGTTCAGCGTGAGTCATCTATAACAGATAAGTAAGAAGACAAGAATGCGCCGTTGTCAGCTCTGTTCATAAATAACTTCAACTTTACTTATTAAGTTATGATTTACCTTTTGTTTTGTATGTTTAGTGATGCGATTTTGTTTTGTTACTTTTATATACTCTCCATTCTTAAAAGATTTCGTGGTCGTGAGAATAATCGGCACTACTTTTTAGTGATACCCACTGAATTGCACTTTGGCTACTTACGGCAATATTTATGTTAACAAATTCGGAATATGTTACCGTTTAAAATAAATATTCTTGTAGTGTATCCTAAAACGCTTACAACACAAGGTTTCAATCAAATAGGGACATTAACATAAACTCTTAGTAATGCAAAAATAATTTATTTCGTTCACTAGATTATTAAATTCGCTCGGCGTACTTAAAAGTTGTCATTATGTGGAGTTTAAGTGAATCTGGAATTAAGCTACCTCTGCTAAGAAACTAGGTTTTCAGGGCAAACTTACACTCGACTTGACCTCCAGTTCCATTAAAGTTCAAAGCAAATAAGTAATTAATACGGAATGACTTGACGCTATAATAATAAGCATGTAAAAATATTAAAAAAAAAAAAACAAATTTTAAATTAAATACGTGTCAAATAAACCTGAATAAGAATTTCATTTACTATATTTAGAGTTTTCTTTTCAGAAAGCTAATGTTACCCTAGAGATAGAACTAGACTACATTAAAACTGGGGTCAACTAAGGTTAAGTTAGTACATTTCTTTAAATGCGAAAGTTTGGATGTCTGGGTGTTTGTTACTCTTTCACGCAAAAACTACTGAACGGATTTTGTTGAAATTTACAGTATTATTGTTTATAACCCAGAATAACATATAGGCTATAATTTATATGTGATCGATATGTGACAAACTAAATTTCACGCGGGTGATGCCGCGGGCAAAAGCTAGGAGGCACATATTTCATTTCGAAAATGAATAAATGTAATTAAGTGTTGCCAGTTTTTGTTTATTCCGAAGAAGTAAACGACCGTTCCTTGTTATGCTTTCCCGGGGGACGTCGGGAGTCAGCCGAGTGACGTCACGATCAATTACGCCAATTGGATGTCTCGTTGAAGGACACGAGACCAATTTGTAATTAAAAATTGTCTAATTACGACAATTGGCGCTAGCCATCAAAATAATTAAACCCGGTTGCGAGGTGAAAACTAATCTATCTATATTAATGTCATAAATGCGAAAGTAACTCTGTCTGTCTTGCTTTCACGCCTAAAACACTGAACCGATTTTCTTGAAATTTGGCATGGAGATAGTTTGAGTCCCGGGAAAGGACATAAATGATAGTTTTTATCCCGGTTATTGAGACAGGGACGCGCGCGATAAAGTTTTTCTGTGACAGACAAAATTACACGCGGGCGAAGCCGCGGGCGGAAAGCTAGTACTCGTATAAAACGTGAAAATCAGACTAGACAATTTTGTTGCGAAATAGTATTTATACATACTCGTACTCAATACGATGCCATATGCCGATTTATGATAGTAGGTAAATACAGAGTAGATCTATGTCTAAATATAGCCTGTGAGACTTGGTGCTTGCAGCAAGCAGACATTAGATTTTATTTACTACTTTAAAGTGGTGAATCCTAGCCTAGGGTCTTAATTACGGTCGGACCATTTTGTCCATAGAGTTTTGAATAATTATATGAGTGAGAATCGGCATCACTAGAAAATATCGTCGGGTTTTAGTTTCTGACGGGGGGAGTCTCACGTAACCCACTGGCCATCACCCATTTGCCGACGGAAAAAGGACGGTCAGCTCAGTTGTCATTACTCAAAAGACATAAGAAAACTTATATTTATAACCTGTTTTCTTTGTCCGCAGGCTCGGGCAAATCGTACACCATGATGGGCGCGCCCGGGGCCGACGAGGGCGGCATCATCCCGCGGCTTTGCGACGCGCTCTTCGAACGGATTGCAGTCCAGCAGAACCCGCCGGCCCTCACTTACAAGGTATTATTGCTTCTTTATAGTAAGGTTCTTTATGGTATACAAACTTGACCTTCACTGGTTGGGTCTTTATTGGCGGTCAAGCTGTAGATCCCGGCTACACAGGAGTTGCAGCGGCGGGAACGAGAGGTGGAAATAGTCCCGTTCTTAATGGTGCTTGAAGTTCACCGACTGAGTTTTCTTTTTACGTCCACTGCTGGACAATGGCCTCCCTAGAGGATTTCCACAAAGATCGCTCCTGCGCTGCCCGCATCCAACACATTTGTAAGGTCAATTTACTGGGAATTAAGTTTGCTTTTATTAGGTATTGACTGAACAATACCTAGTGTAAAACTATTAGATATAGACGTTAATGTTTTGGATTCTGATCAGTACGCCTAGTAATAGTTGTAGTGAACCATAGTTACATTCTTCTGTAAGCTAAGGTATAATATAATCAAATGGCGACGCGTGGGAGATTGGTGTACGTGTGTCGTATGTTCTTTCCATTTGAGAGACTCGCTCAATGTTTCTTCATAAGTATTTTAACAGATTCGCTGCCACGCTCCGTAACAATACGAATGCATCTTCAATTTCAGTCAATCATGATCAAACCTTCAGTTTGCAGTCATGTAACCCTTGTTGTTGTTGGCCTTTGGTCAAATACCAACCTTATCTTTCTTTGCTTAAGCTACCATATTGCCTGCAGGTGGAGGTGTCATACATGGAGATCTACAACGAGCGCGTGCACGATCTATTGGACCCGGAGACGTCGCGGCGCTCGCTGCGCGTGCGCGAGCACGTCGTGCTTGGGCCCTACGTCGACGGGCTGTCGCAGCTCGCCGTCGCGTCTTTTCAGGTGAGCTAGAAAGAGACAGGTGCTATCAAGCTCTATTTTAAGATTAAGAATAAGAGTATAGAGAGGGTTGAAGAAGAAAGGGAGCAAGTCGTGCTTGGGCCCTACGTCGACGGGCTGTCGCAGCTCGCCGTTGTGTCTTTTCAGGTGAGCTAGAAAGAGACAGGTGTTATCAAGCATTATTTATAAGCTTAAAAATAGAAAATTATTAAGAGGGTTGAAGAAGGAAGCAAGCACGTCGTTCTCGGGCCCTACGTCGACGGGCTGTCGCAGCTCGCCGTCGCGTCTTTTCAGGTGAGCTAGAAAGAGACAGGTGTTTTCAAGCTCTATTTATAAGCTTAAAAATAGAAGATTATTAGGAGGGTTGAAGAAGGAAGGGAGCAAGTCGTGCTTGGGCCCTACGTCGACGGACTGTCGCAGCTCGCCGTCGCTTCTTTTCAGGTGAGATAGAAAGAGACAGGTGTTATCAAGCTCTATTTTAAGATTAAGAATAAGAGTATAGAGAGGGTTGAAGAAGAAAGGGAGCAAGTCGTGCTTGGACCCTACGTCGACGGGCTGTCGCAGCTCGCCGTCGCGTCTTTTCAGGTGAGCTAGAAAGAGACAGGTGTTTTCAAGCTCTATTTATCGCTCGTGAGTTAGAAAGGGACATGGATCAAGCTTAAATATAGAAGAGTATAAAGGGGTTGAAAAAGAAAGCGAGCGGCTGTCGCAGCTTTTCAGGTAGAAAGAGACAGGTATCTCGGTCAAACAGAGAGTTGAAGAAAGAACTGTTTTTCTTGACGCAAAAAGAAAAGAGATGAATACTTCTTATTGCACATCACACAAAACTAATATAAAAATTAAAACAGCACAACTAGGTAGGCGGTCTTATTGTTAGGAAGGGTGGTGGTAGGTAGATAATAAAATGTAATTTAATCCGTTTAAATACATAAGATAAAACTGATACAATTATACCTTCTATGGTAGCTACAGAATAATAAATAATAACCCGTACTGCTAACTAGCAAACCTCATTAACGTAATTACCTGTGCATATTGTTAACTTTCTGTATGAAATGTTAGCTCTCAGGTATTCTGTTTCTCTTATAAAATCGCGTGGGTTTACATCGTGTGCTCAACTCCTCGGGGCCTTAGTTATTTATAATCTCAAGTACGACCAACCTTTCCAACCTTCAGCGTACAAAATGTGCACACTAACTAATCTTGTTACTTACTCAAAAACGTCTACATATGAAGTCTTATATGAAACTTCTAAAAGTACACTCGTTTGTTGAACCGACCTATTTCAGAGGTTGTTAACTGTTGTGAGATTATTATACAAACATTTAAAAAAATTCACAAAAGTAATATTGGCTGAATGAATGAAAAATCGTGTTTACTTTTAAAGATAAACAACTGAGAGTCTATTAATATACCCAAATGGAAAATTGAAAATGTTTTTCCAATATTTTTATTAAAAAAGAGATGCAGATAGCTACGATTTAGAACTGAAAATACGAAAACTGCGTTGGGAGCAGCCCCATTGATGCGATTGATAGCTGAAACTGAAAAATGTTGCGGAATTTATGTAAACGAAATATTCAATACTACGAGTTCATTCAGTCATAGACGAAAAGCCGGCATTCTTTTGTTTTTGTAAAAAACATAGCACATTTAGGCTGAGTTACACCACCTTATTTTAACCGTAACAATAACCGGTGCTTTTTGTATGGAGTTTGACAGACAAGAATGTAATGAAATGAAAAGCTCACAAAAGTAGCACCATAATAATGTCACTCGCCGTGTTAAACCTTGCTGAAATTGAACTTAAACGTAACTAGTTTTCTTTTGATTCAGTTTGCAGAGCGAGAAACAAGAGGTCAAGCGCTAATTCAGCTCCTAATTGCGATTCGCTGTCGCTCATTACGTTGTTCTGCTTGTCTGGATTTAATTTCCTTTTCTGTATAGTCAGTTTGAGAAACTACATTGTTCAACTGCACAAGTTAATGCTGAAATTCTTACGGACGGAACCCGCACGGTTGACAAACGACCTCAACCAAGCAGGAAGGTGCTGGATGTGGGCCGCTAACAACCCGTCAATCTGGAAATCATTCATCATCATCATCATCATAATCATCATCATCATCATTTCAGCCATAGGACGTCCACTGCTGAATGACTTGATATGCACGGAAATCATTGGGTGAGGCTTATGTCAGCAGTGGACGTCCTGTGGCTGAAACGATGATGATGTAAGCTAAAATAAAATTCCGCTATAAAAGAAACGATGCCATTCAACCCCTATAAAGTTTTCAGCGCTCTACATTTTTTAAACACGAAACGTACGTCAATGTTTTAGCAAAATGACCTATCATTTTCAGTTAACAATATTCTGCTTTTTCTTTTTAAAGCTACTCTGAAATCCGAGCTGACTGTACATCCCTCGAGAATTCTGAACCTTAATGCTACGGAATAAGCATTTTTGGCCGTCATTGTGCACCGGGTATTCAACAAAGTTCAATTCATTCCGGATATGTATGTATACAGTTGTACCGAGCTGTAAGGATATCCGACCCTCTAAGGATTTGTGCAGTGGGAATATTGAATACCATTTACGACCAATCTAAATATATAAAAGGAGAAACTGACTGACTGACTGACAGATCAACGCACAGCCTAAATGGCTAAACGTAGGCACTTGAAATTTGGAAGGGACGTTGCTTAGGTACCGTAGAAGTGCACTAAGAAAGGAATTTCCGGAATTCCCACGGGAACGGGAATTAGCGGGAAAAACGGGATTCACGCGTACGAAGTCGCGGGCGGCCGCTAGTATTTGTATACTTGTTGAATACAGTTTTAAAGTAGATAAATACATTAAAATACTTAAAAGCGTGGGCAGGCCTCCTACTAGGTGGACCGACGATCTGGTAAAGGTCGCGGGAAGAGCCTGGATGCGGGCAGCGCAGGACCGTTCATTATGGAAAACCTTGGGGGAGGCCTTTGTCCAGCAGTGGACGTCATTTGGCTGAAACGACGACGACGACTTAAAAGCGTTAAGCTCTAAAAACGAATTACATTCATGTTCGGTAAATTTTTCCAATAATTACAATTACACGCAAAACAATTTTTTTTTTTAACTGGTATTTTGCTACCAGAATCATTTTTTTTTTTTAATTGGATGTTGTTATTATTAGGTAGCGTAAACCACAACGCAATATGAACATTGATATTTGGGCGATATTCAATAAATAATCGTGTCGTGCCTACTGAATTTAATTGCCAATATTGTTTCATTTCAATTAGCTTTAACTATACAATTTTAGTCAAGCCTCTTATTACTAAGGTTATTAAAACAATTTATAATAGTGACTGTCCGTTTTTACGAGGCTTGACTATCAGTTAATAGTACCTATTATTACTCGTTTAATAATCATCATCAAAATCATAATTCAGCCACAGGACGTCCACTGCTGAACATAGGCCTCCCCCAATGACTTCCATTATAACAATATTAACTAGAAATTAGTAGGTATTTGCTAGTCACAAACGGTGAAGCTTTCTTAATAAAAAATCCAATATTTGCTTGTCTAACAAATTCCAATTTCTGAGTAAACTTTCTCTGAATTTTTATTTCATTTTTCATAACCAATTTTTTGTGAGGTGGCCGTCTGAAAAGTCAATTAGTGTTTGTTAAGCGGCGCGAAAAGGAGAACTTTCGCCCCTCTGATAAGTCCTGAAGTGCCTAAAAATAACAATTCTAAACAACGCTCCGACGATGGCTGAGATTATTTATGAAAATACTTCAAATAACAACAGATGTAGATTCAGTATTCTCGTTTCTAATCTCTGATTCAGTTCGATTATAGATTAGTCTTGCTATATCATTAAAGCGTCAACCACACCAACTCGTGCAGATCGCCATCGCCGCGGCGATGGCGATGGCGATGTTGATCTGGTGACGGCTGCTCGCGGAAGTCTTCGCAACTGTCTTCTTCGCCGTTAAGTAAAAAAGCTGGTTTTAGACGATCAACTGATATTACGGCTGTTCTGTTTGGCAACTGGACGGTGAAGAATTTCTCCTGGCGCTCTAGTACTTGGTATGGACCAGTGTATGGTGGCGTGAGAGCGCTTTTTGCTGCATCGTTTCGTACAAAGACGTGTGAGCAGACGTGTAGCTCATCGTGTATGAAAACGTTGCGTTGCGCTAGAGGTCTCTGTCTCCTGGATGTCGATAGAAGTGACGACACCGTTTCTTGGAGTTGCCGTAATAAGTTGTTGTCGTCCGTGCAGACCGGTCTAGGTGTAAAGAAATCACCCGGAAGCCTTATTGTGGTGCCATAAGTGAGTTGGGCTGCACTAATCTTGATGTCATCCCGAATAGCAGCACGCAGCCCGAGAAGAACCATGGGTAGTTCCTTGACCCAATTCTCACGGTTGCATTTGGTCATAAGCGCGGCTTTTAGTGTTCTGTGCCAGCGTTCTACTTGTCCGTTTGCTTGAGGATGATACGCTGTGGTGTGGATGTGGTTGATACCGAGCCTTTTTGTCAGTGACTGGAAGATTTCTGACTCGAATTGACGTCCTTGATCTGAGGTCACTGTTGTTGGTACACCAAATCGTGAAATCCATCGTAATCGTGATCATAGGCCAATGACAGGTTGCGCGACCCATGACAGTCGGCGCGACCTGTCATTGGCCTATGATCGCGCCGGTGATTGCCATCTGCACGCGTTGGTGTGGTTGAAGCATAACACGCCACCAACACAATATGTTTATCACCATTTACAAAGACAATATTCTTGAGAGACTCGGTTATAAACCTATGCTCGCCCATATTCTATTTAGTTGCATTTACAATCCTGGTTATCTGTTACGGCGGTCAATGAAATCTATCTAGGTATAACGCTGCTGTTACAAAAAAAAGTAACCAGTTTATACTCGTATCTTTAAGTAATTGCAGACTTTACTTTATCTACTTGTAGTATGACAAGGCTATGCCAACAAAGATGGATAAAATCGCACTTTTGAGCAGATTGGCTGTTCGGACCGCTTCATTATACCGGATCGGGTAGGGTTACCATGCTTTTAAGTGAGCTTATGCACGTTGATGGTATCACTATCGAAGATTAGTTGTAGCTATTTGAGCATTAGAATGATTTTATCTTTCTTCGTAAAGGTTAACGAAGTCTGAACTTTTACAACCGATAGCCCATGCTTGACAAAGGTCTTGCCTATGATTTTCGTACCAACAACTGGCCCTGCGCTGCCCACATCCAGGCGCTTCCCGCGATCTTCACCAGATCATCGATCCATCGAGTAAGCCCAGCCTACACTTTACATTCCAGTGTGCTTACCATGCCTTTACGTTAAGTGTGCTCGCTAGCCACTGCGTAAAAAAATATATGACATAAAATGTATGACAGATTACAGCGCCCCTTGTGGCTACTTTCAAGAACTAAAATCTTCATAGATTTTTTGACGCACTCGCTAGCGAGCAAAAGTAACGTAAACTCATGGTAACTGATCCTAACATGTCCATTTAAATCTCACTGTGTGGTAACCTGATCCGCCCCGGGCTTAACGGTGCTATCCCGGCTGTCAGTCGGCACATCGACTTAGCCCCTTTCGCTTCCAAATGCTTCATTTGCCCCGGATTCTGTATCGCGATCTCGTGAACTTCGAGGGTCAATGGGACCTTTGTAATTTTGGAGTTTAGGATATTTAAACGCGATGTTTATTTTAATTTTGTATCTTGTTCCGAAAGTTATACTTTTTGTTCCTGAAAATGGGGTTTTGTTTTGTACATTTGTAAAGATATTTATTGTGTTGTTCCTATACAATCCTTTTTTACAATGTCAATTTTCTATTTGAACGCGTTAATGAAAAACCACGCAATCACTATGTAGTGGTAACTAGTTTGGTTTGGGCACTTGAACATCTGTTACGTTATTACGTTGGCTAAGCTAGAGAAAATAAAACTAGAGAAGAAGCTAAAAAAATATGTCTACGAGTCTTTATAAATACGAGTACATTCAAGTCTCAAGCCTTTCACAACAGCATAAAATAGTTGTTTGTATATAAAATCTTCCCGTTGACATCACATATTTTCATTAAAGTTTAGTGAACATTTTGCGAGGCGTCCCGTGGAATCCGCAATATCACTGAAACACGCAGTAAAACTCCGAGCTACGTGAGACGTGATGACGGGAATTCATATAAGGGCACTGTGAAAGTTACCTAAAAGTTAAAAATATTATACATGTAGTGATTTGTATATTATTTAAATAGACAACAAATCAGTACAGGTGTTCTAAGATAAACTTAAAGCCTCGAATTAAAAACAAAAATATCAGCGCATATTATATTCAAAATTCAAACCGGAGTCCACAGATATTATCATCTATGATGATGATATTATTTAGTCTCTACTACAGGAAGACTAAACGTTTTTAATTTGCCAGATGCAAAAGGGAGGACCTGGCCTATACTCCTCGTGCTAGCTAGACAGTTATGCGGAGTGATCACTTATTAATTATGATATAATAATATTAATTTCGAAATAACGTAAATAAAATAATGATAACTACGAGTATTATCCATTCCCAATAAGTTAACCTAAAGTTGATTCACAAACCTGTCAGCACAAACGACCTGACATTGAAACCGTCCAACACAGGCCCGACGTCAGAGTCGATGTTGCAAATTGGACGGGCCGGCCCTCGCTCGCTCGCTCATTGTCCGAGAGCGGAGCGAAGCGAATCGAGCTGAAGCTAATATAGGGTTCTATAGGAAATTGGTAGCTACAGCTGTTGTAAATATTGATCTGATGGTGAATTACTCTTTATGGAATCTTTTAAGTGAATTGATAAAATAATAATTGACTATATTTTGACTTTGTAAGAATTGTCAGAAGCATTTGCAATGGTTGTATCCTGAATGGATCCTGAGAGGGTAGTGTGGAGAAACATGACTATGACACACTTCTTTAAATCTTAATAACTTAAAAATTATAAGTTATTTCTCCTTTTATACAGGGTGTTAGGTAAATGGGTATAATAAATTTTATAAAATCCGATTTGTATGAAAATTAAAATAATTAAAATGAAGATATCAATTTTCTGACTCCATCATACCATTTATATGACCATGTTAACATGGGCTAGTGTCGGCTCATATACCCATTTACCTAACACCCTGTATATTTAGATACGATTGTAAATTGATTTATGTATGGACGTGGATTTAGTTAAAAAGTTGCAAACTACTTAGGCTCTACTTGATACTTATCAAAATCAGCAAGACAGAACGATAATGATGTGTATGACAAGCTTTTTACAATTTAGAAGCCCTTGCGTGCCCTCCCGCCATTGGCCTACTGGGATAGGGGGCTGCAGCCTAAAACCATCTAAAGCCTATTCCGTTATTCTGTCCAAATCCAACTCATTTAGCGTTTATTGTTGTCGGAACACGCACAAGATATTTTGCATATCAATAGGTACCGAATGCCCATTGTTATTCTTATTAATTTTGGCCTACTTTTGATAGAGAACAAAAATTCGTTACTACGAAAGTAAAATTTGAATTGTCTTGATATTTTTATGTATTATTAATTTTACATTTATTTCTGCCAAAAATATTTGGATTATTATTGGAAGTTCGTAAAGTCTATAATCGGCTGGTAGGTAGGGAAATGCAAGAAAGTAACATTGTCTGTTTTTATTTACTTATCCGCTAAAAACCCTGGCCCAATTTTGTTGAATTGACTTTTTTGTTTCTGATCGCGAATACTTAAAGACGTTCTACGTTCAGATCAAAATGCAGGCACGTAAAGCTGCGGAAGGAAAGAGGAAGGATCTTGAATCTTATAATGACTTCTGCCAAAGGAAGGTAGAGATACAAACCACTAAACGCAAAAGCCATTAAGGTGGAAATTTCACGTTTTCCGTGTACACTGCTCAACGCCATTTATATTCTTTTCTTCCTCAATAATCATAAATCATGTCGTTTTAGGTGTAGACACGGGGCTTTGAAACCTAAACGTTAGATATAATGGAAGTAGATATTAGTGGGTTCACAATCTAGGGTATTTTATTTATGTAAATAAAGTGCTTAGAACATAACTTCTGCTGTGCGATGGAACAGTTGATGAACGAAGTATTAGTAGAGTAAGCAATTTACTGCGTCTTTGCCCATTCTTGACACAAACTTCGTTGCAGTAGTATAGCAAATTATACCTTTTTTGTTTAGGCAGAATAGGATGATAATGTAGTGTTTATTTTGATATGCTAACATTCGTTGTTAATATCACTGAAAAGTAGATATACTGTTGTTCCCAAAATACGGACAATGTTACATGAAAGTATACATTGTTGTGCTACCTTATGTAGTTCTATTAAATGTGACTTTATAACGAGTTATGTGTGACGTTTCTGTACACTTAAGAGTGCTTAGTAGTAAACCCTCTGCACCTACCCTCATTATGCTTTCAAAGTTACAAGGCTCGCACATCTTCGCTCCTTTATACATTTAATATCCTGCGCATATGACTCGCTTAGGCTTCACAATATATTCATCCTTGGATTTCAGGCAGGATTTGAAGTTACTTCCAGCTTCAGGCAATGTTTCCTCGTCATAGCATACCGTAGACGATATTAATATTAAAATGTCAGTTTCGGTTCTAACCCCCTTAAAATACTAATAAAACTTACACGCTCGGTGATCAGTGTTTTAAAGTGACGTTTAGTATGGAAATGTCATTTTAAAACCGTGATCAACAACTGTGTAACTTTTTATTAGTAAGGGGGTAAATATTTAATATTTTGTCCAATGTTTTGGCAATATTAGACCTTCCAACGCTTATCGATTGTTTTATGTAGGTACACAACCTGATAAAGTCTTTTAGATGAAGACATTGTCTTTTGAAAATTATTTATAGCGTTTTTCGAGGTTTTCCGTCATGAAACGGCACAGAAGAAAAATAATAAGAATTGTATTTCTAAGAAAAAAATGTCTGACGAACTGCCAGCGAAAAATGATCCATGAATAGGATCACTTTTCCCAACAAAAGTTTTACGGAACCGCGAAGTTATGATATTTTCGATTGCGTAGCGTTATCTATTATTTATTGTAGTTTTATTATTTAGGTAGGTACACTTTCCCATCCGAAGTTAAGTCCAGTAAGTTAATAAAAAACTGGTAATTTATTCTTGGGTTGCCAGGGACAGTTGGTAGTTCAAAATACTGCTGGGTTGGGTAATCAGGGACCCAAGGGGCACGGGAATACATTAGTGAGCTTTGGCGAGATCAAAAGTGGGTTATATGGGGACGCCCTTTACGTTAAAGGTACGGTACGTAATTAAAACCACAAATACACACGTTTATTTCAGCCCATGCCCCGAAATAACGTAATGCTCATTTTGCTCATACGAATGAAAAAAAATGTGTATAGATTTGTTTTAATACTCCATTTATGTTGGAGCTACAAAGACCTATAATTTCTCAAAGGACATCATCCACGATTCATATATTTTTGGTACAAAATCAAAAGTGCCGGCCAACAAAAAAAATAGCTGTATTCTGACAGAACATGAGCAATCTTAGACCCGAAGCTGATTGCCGAAAATGGCAAAAAAGAAGAAACTAGTGTTTCAAAATAGTTTTATTTTTTTTACTGTGTTTTTGTTTATTAATTTATAAATAGACTTCCTTAACAATCAGTAATAAGTACTCACGCTATTTCAGTAAAAATATACTTAGCTTAACATTTTACTTTTTATTGATACTTCCAAAGTTTTCAGACGTTCACAAACTATTTCTCAAACTATTGGGTGGATCAAAAATCTTTTTATGATAATCAGGTTATCTTTCCGAACCCTTCGGATCATGACTTGAACCAGTTTGGTGAACTAAGGGCAAATAGGGATACGCGACGGGCGTTTCACTTATCTGATGGATAGTAGTGATTTATTGCAGTTACCGATATACAGGGTGGTTTGGAGGATTAGATCTGTCATTTTAGGGTTATTGAGGGCCCGATAAACTAATGTGTAACCCTCGATTGTCGGATTACTTATGCCTTATTGTTTTTGTGGAATAACAATGTAATGGGATTTAAGTACGAGCTTAGGATATTAAGAGGCCTGAGGGCTATGTTAGTTTATTTATTTAAGACTGACTACATAATATTGTGGTTATATTAAAGTCAATTCATAATATCATCAAAGGTGCTTCATATACATATTTGAAAAATCTTCCAACTCTACATTCAAGATTTGATTAATATTTGTGATTAATCTATTCAATAGCAACCATATACACGTTTAAATCAGACAAAAAGGGACATTATCACAGACGAATACATGAATAATCTAAAGCTGGAAATCACTTAAATATTAAGGTAACATTAGTGAAGTCTTACTTCTCTATTTCTAAATTACATTGCCCACATAAATTTACTCGCGTATTTCGAAACAACATCGCTTACGTATATATTTTAGTCTTAATTCCAAATTACCTACATTACCGTTGCCTACGAACGCGTTATAAATTTATCAATCATCGGCCATTCGTTTCGTTTTATTGAGCCCGTCGATTCCAGTTTATCGAGCCGCTAATCTTGTTACGTTAATGGATGAGTTGGAAGCGCTTCCAGTAATTTCCCTACTTTACTAAATTAAGCGATTTATTTATGATGTAGCCTCCTTTTGCTTGAATGTACTTAATGGTATGGATACGATAAGTGACAACAGAAAATTGGAAATAATGTACTTGCTTTTGCGGCTTCTTCGCCAGCGTAGATTTATAATGTCGTTATAAATTGTAGCCTTTACGTTATTCTGATGTAATAAACAATAAAACTGTAAAGGTTCATTAAAATTCGTTCGATAGTGTTTGCATGAAAGGATAATAGGTAAAAATCCTTACAATCCATCCATCTTCACAAACTTTCACTAATTTTATAATATTTTTTATATTTATTGGTAAGATTTTATCAGAATAGTAGTAAATTAGTAAATTCTCGGAAACGATAAAAGGCTTTTCCAACTGGTTGTATTCGTAACTTCTACACAGTTCGTAAACGGTCAAAGTGAAAACAGCAGATTACCAAAGGTCGATGGTAATCCTCGCCTGGAAGGCTTCGGGCCTTGAACCTGATCGTGGATCTAGCAAATCTCTTAATGCGATCTAGATATTTTGGGGAACCGAAGTTTCGAGTAAAACGATTACGCTGTTGATGTTATTTCTGACGCAAACGTTTATCAGAATTGATTTTTCTACCTACTTGTTTATTACACATACAGTACTTAGCATAAATGTCATTTATTTTTTTGCAAGTATGCTTTTAAACTTCCCAGTAGGTATTACTTTAGACCTACCAGTGCTTCGGGACAATAAACAGGTTATTGCTGAGTTTTTCTCAGCAATAACCTGTTAGCCTAAGAAACTCACTAACCTGCAGCATAAGAAACTCACTCATCATAATTTTAATTACCTTTTCGACATGCTTCTTGTGTTACGTGATACGTCATACAATGTATATTATTGTTTAACGTAAGTCAATCTACGATCCTTATTATGGTTTATTTACCTTTTGCTCAACAAACACCCTTGACCTTTCCAAGAATTCGGGTCAGAAAGCGAGCATCTTTTCTACAAATCTGGTATTTCAGTATTACTCCGTTCTTGTGTAATTAGCAGTGTAAGTAGTTCTGATATCTTTCAATTCCGCCCAATAAAGCTCTGAGATATCGAGAACAAGCTTTTGTTTTATTTACGGAAGCTTTCTCAAAGCACATTTCATCTCGACCGAAACAACAATGTTTCGTGGAATTGAAAACCGCTCTTTGCTTTTGTTCAGCTGAAAATGACACACCATAAAGGAGAACAGCTATATCAGTATACACAAATACATTTAATAGGAGTAAGTTTAATCCATGTCATTTGTGAATGCAAATAAAGNGATGTTCGTATACGTTCTGATCCTCACTCATCTTGTGTAGCATGAGCCTTTTCATCAGGGTCGCTTTTTTCGCAGGTCCACGTGATACGAACAGACTCTCTAATTTCAGCCAAACCTCTCGTGCAGTCTTCAATCTTTTTACATGATGAATAACACTTGGATCCAANAAATAAAGCAAGCATGAAAAATTCAAAAGAAGAAAGAAACCTTCAGGATTTTGATTCTTATTCCAAGTCTCAAAGAAGCTTGTGTAGCTAACATTTTCTTTTACAACGTCATAAGATAAGCCGGCCATTACACTTGATGTGAAGTGTTGATGTAGTTTAGGGTTCCCACTCTCTACACACTACGTAAGGTTAGTGTTTATACCCTTCTTACCAAGTATGTAAGTGCTTATTGAGTCTAGCCTTCGAAAGATCAAATAACAAGTCAAAAATATTTATGTTATGGAAATTTAGAGGCCTTTGTCCAGCAGTGGACGTCATTTGGCTGAAACGAACGACCGAACGAAGAGTTTTCGCGAATCTCTGTTCCTCGATGGTAGAAAGGAGTTTGTGCTCTCAATAACTCATGGTTCTCTGTATGCCGTTTGCATATAACTCGTATTTTAAATGGCATCACTCGAGTGGCGGTTTACTGTTCTGTTTGGCGTATATGCCTGTTTTGGAGCGTTTTCTTGAATATTTTGCCACGGTTTTCCTCGTTGCTTAAAGCGTGCTCCAGCTAAAGTATTGTTCTAAATATTAATAGATGTGGGACAGCGCCGTACCGAGTTTTCGGTTAATGAAGAAAAACGCCACGTCAACTCGTTATTTTTCCGTATTACACGATGACATGAATTCTTTACGTGGTTGGAATGGGTAATGGTGGGAATTCGTATGCTGTGTGCGTTCTCGTATTAAGATATTGAAGGTAAGGTGGTTAGTATGCAGGTAGGGTATCGTGGTTTTTTGACTAAATTGGTTTACTCATTATTTACAATAATAGTTAAATACGATAGCCGAACGGTGAAGTAAGTGCCACTTGTGGTCTAAACTGAATAAATATTTTTGATTTTGATTTTTGATTTTGATTTTTTGATTTTGAAGGGGTCGGGCTGGCTGACTCGTGATCCGGGGAACGCGGGTTCGGGCCCCGCTGCCGCTCGACTATTGTGATGAGCTCACTCGTGACACAAGCATATTTAGCTTAATACGAGGGGCTAACGAGAGTATTAGTAATTTGTGCAATAACAAATTACTAATAATCTTCTAAAAAAATCATTATAATAATAGTTTCGAGAATATGACCCTTGTTAAACACTGTAAATGAAAATATTTGGTACAGGCAATAGCACGTCAAATACTTTTTTGTAAGAGCAATTTTGTAACAAAAATGTATAGCTATAGTGCTGTTCAGTATACACATAAATAAAAGTACGTAAGTTCACCTAAATAAGTCATCTTAGAATTGCTTTGACACTTAATCCTACAAGTCTCTTCCATTACTCCAGGGTGGCATAACGTAAGTAGCCGAAAACCTCTTTCGCCACGCGTTTCACCCGGATCGCGGAAATCGCTGCGTTAGCCTGTTATGGAAATTTGCCAGAATATTGTTCCAAATCCTTCGCATCCAAATTGATTGAGAGGGGTTATGCCTGTATAAAAAGGTCTAATTTAAATTTACCCGGCCCTTCCGACCAATAAAAATAACGAAACACAGAGATGAAGCGAATATTTTCCGAATCGAATTTCGTATTCATCCAGTGGTAATTTGTGTACTGAACCTCTGGGGGTTACGGTATCGTTTGTTATATTACTGTTCGCCGATTGATACACTGAACTTTATTAACCAATTTCGCACGAGCGCTCAGTAAATATCTAAAAGTTAGGTACAGATAGAATGGAGTAAAATCCAATTTCATATTGTATTTTTACTGTGGACTGAAACCATTTTAGCAGCCGCCTGGCTTAGCAGTTTCCGTGCCCGATTACCGGATTTCCACACTAGCAGCATCGGGTTCGAGCATTTTTAACGTTAAGAGTATCTGTGTATTGTTAATTCTATCAAAATGTCTAACCATTCCATGAAAATGCAAACAATTTAATGTATTAGCAGCTTATATTAAAGTTCGCAATATTGAATGAAGGTGAGTTTAATTTTGATTCTGAGAAGTTGGTGCGAGCACCCGCGACCCAGGGCAAGTTGAGAACAACTCAAGTTTGGGCACGTCGTCACAATATTGGATGAAGTTCTAGGGGACTACTCTAAACAATGTGTTCTTTAGTTCGGATCTATGCGTCTCTTTCTGCCCTTCTTGAGCGAATGCGATAGGTTATGCCTACGTCCCGGAAGTATGCCGAAATTACGTTGCGTAGTAGGCCTGTTTACTCTAAGTAAAGTCTAAGCCCTTAAAATTAAGCTATCGTGATGTTGCTTCATGAAGTTTCTTGATATTTATAATCCCTCACCTAAAGGTAGAGTTGCTGAAGTAGCGTTTCGAGGAAAATGTAAATATTTGTTCATTTTAGAAGTATTTCTAGGGAGGCTAGCGCTTTCTTGGACGTTTTGTACACAACTGCAAATAGCTGCAAACTCATTAACGTCCTTTGTGAAAGTTTGAGTCTGCCTTCTATCTGTCTTTTAGATAACCTTTGATGTTTTTACAATTTAATATAACTTTACTGGATTGGATTTTGTGTGGAGTGCAATGAGGTATCTATCATCTATTCATTCATTAATGTGGGTTGAATTAACATCCTTTCATATCTTACGAGATTTCGCGTTCTTCTGATTTAATTTCGTTGCGGGTCCAATGACAGTTTAACTTTCCCCCGGGACAAACTTGACCTTCACTGGTTGGGTTTGTAGAGGCGGTCAAGCTGTAGATCCTGGGAGATGCAGCGGTGGGAACGAGAGGTGGGAATAGTCACGAACTTTCTTTTATGAATAAAATACAGAGACATTTTATTTCTATACGCAACGTGTTCCTCTTGACATGATATGATGCCGCCCGACTCTTTTATGCAGTCTTATTATCCATAAAGTAACTTGTCTAAATTGTCTATTATTGTTGTCCACAGGACATCGACAACCTTATGACTGAAGGCAACAAATCCCGGACAGTGGCTGCCACAAATATGAACAGCGAGTCATCCCGGTCACACGCGGTGTTCAGCGTGGTCCTCACACAGACGCTTTGTGACGCTGCGACAGGTGTCACTGGCGAAAAAGTCGCCAGGCTGTCGCTGGTGGACTTAGCTGGCTCCGAGCGAGCCGTCAAGACCGGTGCAGTGGGTGACCGGCTGAAGGAAGGATCTAATATCAACAAGTAAGTCCTCACGCAAGCGCTCGACCGAAGTTCCTGGAGAGAAAGGCTGTCGCTGGTGGATCTGGCTGGCTCCGAGCGAGCCGTCAAGACGGGCGTGGTGGGCGACCAGCTGAAGGAAGGCTCCAATATCAACAAGTAAGTCTCCACGCAGACGCTCGACCAGTGTCCCTGGAGAGAAAGNGACAAACTATTTTAAAATGTTACTTTGCTCTGGGGCTCTGGGCCCATAACCCTTGTTAGGGATATATTAAGTCCGCTACAGAGCAATAAACACAGTGGTTGGTAGTAACATAATAAATATATTGGTATCAAAGCACACGTAGAATATTTACAATAGAGAGTTCGGCACAGCCATTACACAGCTAAAGACAACATCATATTTGAATATAAATGACAGTTCTATCATAGCGGTTCCAGCTAGCCAGCTCTACGTTATACAGCATGAAGGTGCTCATCAACACATATCCATCTTTAAGTTCATTCATAATTTATTTCCAACACCTCGTTTGTCTTTCATTCCATCCAGCTTCTTACTCCCTTCAATCTTTTCCAACACTAAATACATCTGAAGTTTCCTCCAGTCTAATAAGTTTCCACGTTATTTTTTGTCACAACACAATCATCATCATCATTTCAGCCACAGGACGTCCACTGCTGAACATAAGCCTCCCCAATGACTTCCACATCGCCCAGTTGGTAGCGGCCTGCATCCAGCGCCTTCCTGCTACCTTTAAGGGGTTGTCGGTCCACCTTGTAAGTAGGTAGAGGTCCCACGGTTCCTCGTCTACGATCCACGTTTTCCGGCCTCCACTCCAGAACCTTGCTGCCCCAACTGCTGCAAAGCAATCATAACAGTTATCAAAACATCTTTAACATGAAATGGAAACTGGTCCTTCTGCACACTTCCCCCTTGCACCCTGAGGCTGCAGCCAGCAGGTTCAAAAGATGTAATCAAAAGCCCACATTGATTGATTGCTCGGTACATTTCTCCGCGGGAATTCATTAAACTTCCGAAGATGAACATTACACTCCGTTTTGTTTGTCTTAATTTGATTTTCTTAAGCCTGTAATTTGGTCCGCCGAGATAACGGCAGCTTAACTTAGGATCGATTGGGATTACTAATCAATCTTCAATAAATAAATAAGTTTGTATACTGTCATTAAGAACTTAATAATAATATTAATGTTAAAATCTCTTAAGATGTAGAGGTAGGCCATAAGGTGCTCGTAATTTAGAGAAATAGAGAGATAGAGAGAGAGATCTTATCATGATAATATTTTTTTGATATTTTGTAGTTTTAGATATTTCTTTCTCACCTTAAAAGTTATACTCGTATGCCCGTGAACACAACATAAAAAGAGGTAGGTCTTTTTTTGTGACAGGAGGCAAACGAGCAGACGGATCACCTAATGGTATAGATGACCCACGCTGAACTGTCCCACCAAACTCAATGACAGGGGGGCGCTACCATCGTTCAACTATATGGTTTCCAACATGGCAAAAATCTGAACCAGCGATCCGGTATTGACGGTGGCGCCCCGCTGTCACTGTCATCGACAGGACAGTCCAGTATTTTGGAACTATAAGTGATTACCGTCGCCCATAGACACCCGCAGTCCCAGGGGCGTTACAATATTACAGTATTCTGTGCTCTTAAAAGTATTTTTGACTCTATTCTTTCCATTTTGCCGTTGCTATTTGCCAAATCTTGAAAGTTAATACCTATCTAATTAAACCCTACTTGAAACAAAACACGGCTTATTTCAACAAATCGTCTAATCCGAAACAGAAGGAAGCAGCTTAATGGAGTGATTAGCGTAGCTTTATCAGTTCCAAAGGCATGGCAACGAAGAGTGGCGTTTACAGAATAAAAGTCTTTACGGTGGTCCAGGGGCGTAGTTACCGCCGTATCAATGATACGGGGCTCCCGGACTACAGGGGCCCCCGGACTACAGGGGCCCCCGGAATACAGGGAGGCCCCCGAGGTACAGTAACCCCCAGGCTACAGTCCTTACTACGAGGCTACAGGGGGGCCCTCAGGTACGGATTAAGGCAGAGTAGACAACTGCCTAAGTGCCCCACAAGGTAATAGGAGGACTGGAAAGTAACGTTATTTTTGCCCATGTTTATATTTGATTTAGTTGTCCACATTGTGCTTCTCAAAATCATTTTAAGGTAGCTGTGACTTGTTAACATCTAAGTAAATAAACCAATATTAAACTTTTTTTTTTTTAATTAAGGATGAAATACTGGAAGCTCCTCATCAAAATTTAGACCTTGGCTCGCAGTAGGTACTTCTTACTTGAAGAGATGTGTTGCATTGTTACTTTTTAGGTCAATGACCGTTTTTTTCGGTCAGATGCCCTGTTTGGTTTGCATTGACCATTTTATAAATAAAAAGGACCCCCAATTAATTTTGATACAGGGCCCTATAAGGTACGCTACATCACTGCAATGGCCGTTATTCCTTAGCCCCTAATTTTCCAAGTCGCTGGATAAGGGCTAAGGAAATCAACACATGATCACATCCCCCACTTAGGATTAGGAAGCCGACACTGTTAACTGATATGTGATTAATCAGCAGACAGTGATGTAGTTAATCCTTTGAAAAGTCGAGTTCATCGTATCGATGGATGTGAAGGTGTCGATATCGAGTCCTGCCGAGTTTTTGATTTATAACATTTCATACTGTTCTAAAGTATTGCAAATTATCAAGGACAGTGGTTATCGTAACAGTCACTGCCATCCATCTCATTCAGAACATTTTCCTTACTTTAATTGCCCAAGAATACACACACAGAAAATGTTTAGTGAACCATTTGTGCAGATAGGGCCTCGTATTATTTATGTAGGTTTATTCAATTACTGTAATCTTAACAGTGTGTTACCCCTGGCTTACCTGGAAGTCTCTAAATAGACTTCGAACGCAGGTTGGCCGTAGTAAGGACAATCTGGTCAGGTGGGGATTCTTGGATGGCTTAAACATGGAGTGCAGGTGCGGTTTTGTTCCCCAGTCGATGAAGCACCTGATGTCGTGCCCTGAGTGCCCGAGCAGCTGCACTCAGGAGGATTTGATGAATGCTGCTGACAACGCCTTACGCCACTCTTGTGGCGGAGTTTTGGGCTGACACTGTGTAGCTTTGTTGTCGACACGAAAAGAAGAAGAATAGTGTGTTCGACTCTATTTAAAAATCATCATAATCTTCTGCGTTGATTGAACCTGTCGACAATAACCGGCTAAGTAACTGATACATCAAATTGCACATCACTATAGACCTTAAGGCCAAATTATAGCCGGGTATAGATTCGCAGAGAAGCCGGGAGGGCCTACCCCGGGTCCGGATAGCATTTGCAGAATTATCGGGTTTCTTGTACCCGTTGTTTGATTTCTTAATGGGATAAGGGTAATCTTTTTAGGGGATGGGTAATTAATTACAATCACCAGGATTTTCGATGGATTACTTTAAAATTGGGGGAGGCCTATGTTCAGCAGTGGACGTCCTGTGGCTGAAATGATGATGATGATGATGACTTTAATCTTATGTTATTATCTCGCGAGTTACAATCTTATTATTGAGTTTTCTATTTTGTGCTGAGTAACCAAAAGTAAATTCTCTAGGTTTATTTAAAATCATTTCAAAAATTCTTCTCATGAAATAATATCTGCTTTATAAAGTGGTAGAAATCTTTAATTAAAATAAGTGGTTCATTTCAGTAATTTCATTTCATTCTTATCTCAATTAATGTAATCATCTTACAATAATTAGTTTTTTGTGATTTAGTTATTAATTTTGTGTAGTTTACAATAAAGATAAATCTAGGCACTACCTATTTATTTTCTTTACAAGTACTTATTCCATAATAACAAACAAAGTTTGTAACATCTTATTAATATTACCTACTAACAGATCCGGTTCAAAATAATAGTCCTTTCGTTTTACGGGACCAATCGTAAAATGTTGCCAGTCAAGAAATAAAATGTTCCCGGTTTTATGGTTATTGGAGAGCAGGGAAATTAATATGTAGGAATTTAAAAGCAATTTGGGATTTAACGGCATATTAATATGCTAAGTAGATCCTATAGTTTGACCCTTTAAGATTAGTGATATCTGTGAGCTGTATTCCGAGGGAGCAGTGACTAATATTCCAAATTTATGGAAAACGCGTGACACGGTAGTAAAAACAAAGTTATAAATAAAGCAATAAAAAGTAAGGCAAAGCTATCACGAGTGGTGCAGCGGGAAAAAGTTCCGCGTTCGCTTCGGAACTTCAATTTTTGTGCGAATATCTATTCCTTTTTTAAACACCGGTTTGTAAAAAAAATGTGCAGTACCTAATCTAAAATCGAACCCCCTTACTAATAAAAATTTACACAGTTGTTGATCACTGTTTTAAAATGACATTTCCATACTAAACGTCACTTTAGAACACTGTTCAACGAGCGTGTAAGTTTTATTAGTAAGGGGGTTATTGTCGTATCTATTGCGAGTACTTATTATGTTACAAATTGACATAGCCAATAGTTAATAGTCTTGAGAAATCATTCCTTTGATTTTATATCATTATGCTTGTGTGACGATAAAGTAACTTCGTGAACACATAAGGGCTTTAATAGTTAAAGGCATGTATTTAAATGATCTTTTTAAATTAGCAAAAACGGCAAATAAAAAAATCTATATGGTCATCTATTTTAATGATTGGTCCTCTTTCTTTGAGACTTGAAATAAATGAAATCGATCGATATTTNTAACAGACAGACAGACAGACAGACAGACAGACAGACAGACAGACAGACAGAGTTACTTTCGCATTTATAATATTAGTTGGGATAGTTGGGATTAGTTGGGATTTCGCACGAGCGCTCAGTAAATATCTAAAAGTTAGGTACAGATAGAATGGAGTAAAATTCAATTTCATATTGTATTTTTCCGCTGAAACCATTTTAGCAGCCGCCTGGCTTAGCAGTTTTCGTGCCCGATTACCGGATTTCCACACTAGCAGCATCGGGTTCGAGCATTTTTAACGTTAAGAGTATCTGTGTATTGTTAATTCTATTAAAATGTCTAACCATTCCATGAAAATGCAAACAATTTAATGTATTAGCAGCTAAAGTTCGCAATATTGAATGAAGGCGAATTTAATTTTGATTCTGGGAAGTTGGTGCGAGCACCCGCGATCCGGGGCAAGTTGAGAACAGCTCAAGTTTGGGCACGTCGCACAGTAGTTTGATTTTAAAAATAGGTGGACATAGGATCGAAAGTCATAATTTCATCGAAACAAAAATTGTTTTGGATAGCATTTTGAATGCTGATCAACATTTGTTATTATGCATTTTTCGTAAAAACGAGCCTTTCATGCTTAAAAAAAATATGACAAAAAAATTTGTATGGAGAAAAATCGTTTTTATTTTTTTTCTGGCCACTGTTGCAAACTGTAGCGGTCAAACCTTATGTAGTCGTAAGTACCTATGGTGCCTAATATTACTACATAAAAATTTTATGCGGGCACGCGCGGCGATGCGAGTAATGGACATGCAAAATTTTAAATATTTTTATTTATGGATTATTGATTTTAATGCACTTAAAGTAATTATTAATAGGAAAATAGACTTAGTCTAACTTAGTACAGCCCCCTATTACCTCATTTCACACTAAAACCTTTCAAACTAGAACCTAAGTTTTTAGGTACTAGGTAGCCTAAGTCGATTATTGACATTATAATATTCACTACTGTCTACTGGTTATGGTGTAAGGTGGATTAGGTAGATATGCACCCTTTTACCAAGGTATATACCTACTTCTTGGCACGTATAATACCGACAGACATGATAAAAAAAAGTCTTCAGCAAGAACCCTTGACTTCAATGGTTATGAAATATTTTTTTACTTTCTAAAGTAGCCCTGAATAGATCTTTATATCATTTTGACTGTCATAATCGATTACAGTAGGTAGTGGGTTCAGTAAGGGTTGAACGGTTATAGTAAACAATACATTTTTATCACTCTTAATCGACCCATTGACAGATGACTTTTTTACTGATCACGGTCGAGATCGGTATAATAAGAGAAAATCAACCTTGCGATTTGAAAAAAAAATAAACAGGTAAAAATTATGATGTCGGGTTCAGGGATTACAGAAGTAAGAAATTATTTTACATAGCGCCTCTAGTCCCAAACTAAGCAAAGCTTGTAATTTAAACAAACATGGCAATGTACCATTCTGCTTGCTTATTGGCCGCTAAGCCCTTGGCCAACTCAGTAACCAATGACGGACGATTGTCACTCAACCACAAAGTACCGCGTAAATTAAAAGATATTTTTTAATTAAAAATATTAACCAATAATATTTTTAGTTAGATCAAATATATTTTAAAGTTAAGTTATACATAGATCGAAATGTATTTATTAGGTGATCAATATTAAAAGGCAAACTTGATATAAAAATCATCAAATTAACAAAATTAAAGATCAATAACTAAAAAAGAGGATCAAATATTATTTTTGTTTACCAAATATTAAAAGAGTATGTTAAACATAAATATTATGTTACCTTAAATGAAGATCATTCATAATTTATCCGTAGATCAACTAATATAGACCCAATAATTAATATAAAGATAAAATATAATAAAATACATCATTTATATTTAAAAGCGCACATACAAAAAAGATCAATTAGTTTTTAGAGGATCGAATAATATTGTCCCATAGTGAAACCACTTTTTTATCGAAATCGCGCAGACGAAGTCGCAGGCAAAACCTACTCTGACTGTATCCTTTTCAAATGTCAAATTACTCACTCGATAATAAAATCCGGAGTAACTTTGAAGGGTCGATTAATTCCAAACATCGTGCCTACGTATCCCCGAAACAGAAGAGCTACTATGAAACTCTACGTATTTTCGGGTCTACCTGTCACCGTCGCTCATGCTGATATCTCGTTTTGCGTAAGAAGGATGGCAATATTCGAAAGTTCTGATAACGTTTTTCGGAGTTAACCCGCAGTTAATCCACCGCTTATCCACATACGAGATGCAAATTTATGTAAGTCGTTTGATGAGATGGGGCCCGCTTGTGGAAGAAGCCATAAGCTCATTTATTTAATGTTCTCGGCCCGTTAGGCCTGTATTTTTAACGCAAAGTAAAACCACCCATATTTTTATTGCGTTTTCATATTACAGCACATGTTTTTGTAATTAATGTAGGTAGGGTTATTATTCTTTGCCCGTGTATAATAATATCTAATCTAGTCTAGTATCGTTACTCCATTTACATTACATTGTAGAAAATTTATTGTAGGTATAATGCTAAGAATGTTGGGCTAAGAGCTTTCTATTATTACGTTCAAAGGTTTCGTCACTAACCAGGTAATACGCATTATTATCGAGATCTATAGAATGATCTCGTTGAGTTATTGTCAAAAGTCAGCCGTAAAAAGTCTAAAGTTAGCATTATTAAAGCATTTAGTCATAAAAATAACGTTATTAACTATTTTTATGCAGCAAAAGGTCTATCTCATACTATTTAAAATACTTGTAGCTACAACATCCTTTCCAAAGTTTCGACGGATCGCGTAACTCCAAACTCCTAAACCGGCCTTTCAATTATGTATAGGAACACTTGCACTCAGCTAGAGGGAAAATAGCAACATTTTTCCAATTCACCCCTCTCTGGGGGGGCGTAGACGTGAATATTATACGTATCGGAGGCATCCGGGAGTACGTTCTCTGGACATAATTCAAATTACGCAGTGACAGGGGGTCGCACTAACTCGGCTTGTTAAACATTAGGACGAGGCATAATTGAACTAACGAATAAATAAATTTTGAGTTTGTGACGTGGCGTTTTTTTGTAATTACATTTAGAGCATGATTTTATGATAATTAGTCGATTGTAGCTCTCACCGTATAGAGCTAGAGCTACGTGAAAAACGGTATTTCACGCAGATTGATTTTGCGCGTGGTAAAGGTATTCCAACTCCGACAGAAGTAAGAGTTTTACCAAGACTTTGAATGCAAAATACTCCAGAGGTATGTAATTTTATTAATATTCTTCTGTGCAGTATTCTGTTCTCAAATACATACAATATGATCTTCAGTAGTTATGTAGTAGGCGTCGTCTGTTTTTCTTTCTTTCCTAGATTTAACTTTTCAATTCAACCATAAGGCATTTTGCTTTGTTCTCTAGAATTTGAAATAATTAATAAGCTTTAGCTTGTCTAATACATTGAAGAGTTTATATCAACCCTTTTCAAAGCACTTACACCTCCTTTACTTTCCAGCTATGGCGAGGAATTTTCAAGTTCAGTAAATAAATTGAATTCAATTATGACTGCTCCACACGTTCTGGTTAGTACCTCCTCGTTCAGTAATATTATCGGCTGGGAGTACCGATCCAACCCCAAATGAGATTTAGATTACAAATTCAATAATACAGCTCCGAATACAGCAATTCCCCGATTGATAAGACTGGAACAGATTGCCTCCGTGACCGGCCTGCCGACTATCGCTCGTGTTTTGATTGAGGGTGACACATTTGGTAATTAAGTGCAAATCTGTGCCCCTGTGGACAGGGAAAAGGTAGTTATTGTATGGCAGGTGTGTGCAGCGCGTGATTGCAACTAAGCAATGTTTTTGATGATAAATCAGTGGTCGGAAATTGATTAGTAAACTTTCAGCCAACTGCTGTTGGAAGAACTAAAATGGTCGCCTTTGTCAGACTCTAATCATACGTCACAGAAGTGTGATATGGCTCAAACAGTACCTTGTAAAGGGTGGAATTCATTTTTAGAGAATCATGTTGATTCAAGCATGAATGTCGTGACCAAAAACTACTGCACAAAGTGCTTTTAATTTTTCTGTCCCCTTTTGGAATCGAACCCTAAACATGAGGCTAGAAAGAGAAAGCTATTAAGCATTAAGTTGATACGTAATGAAGTAAGTAAAGGAAATAAAGGACAATGTTCTTTCTCCATACATTGTTCGCCGTTAGATCAACAGTGCCGAAAAAATACTTTCTAGGTTCTAAATGACACAAATCTTTATGTAAGAACAATTATTCCTGGCGGACCAATTCTATAAACTTATTGATAGCAATATTGTTATCATAACCTCTTACTTACTAGTATTGTATTATAATATTGTATGCACATCGATTTGGGAGATGTTCTGTATTGTAGTTGTCGCAGCCAAATTGTATTATAATATTGGACGGGTTTTGGAAATAGCTCGGCGTTCCACTTTTATTATTTACTTACTTACATTTTGCACGTAAATAAATAACATGAATCCTATGTTTACTTTCCACTCTTGACATTTAACACGTGACTTACCAAACTAACTATCTCCATGGTTACTAGGGTTTCTGCTCGAGCTTTCTCGAACTCGAGAAAACTCGAGAAATTTGGCTTCATTCGAGACGAGAAAAAAATTACCGGAGCTCGAGAATTCTCGAGTTTCGATTTTGAACCTTTAATATTCTTGAAAGCCTATTTTCTTAGACAAAAGTAAGTTTTTTTATTATTTAATAGGTCAACGTTGCTTTTAGACTGGCCTAGTCTTTCCTTTTTTAACTGATTTGATTTGTAAGTAATGATCTCAATCGAAACTAAGTAATAATGTTCACCAACGAGTATGTTATATTTATTGTTGTATGTTTAATCTGACTGAATTAAAGACTGAAAAAAATGTTAACTAGACAGTTACCTTACCTAACAGACGTTAGGTTAGGTACTCGTGCCTCCTCGTAAAGTTTATTCAAGTCGTTATCTGTAAGAAATTTAAAAATTTATTAAAAAGTTTTTTCGTTCATAAAAAAAAAACTATTTATTTATTTATTTAAGGACAGCTAACAAGACAAACACAATTAACTGGAAAAAACATTGAAAACAATACGTGTTTATAGTGTAGCCTTAATTAAAAGTTGCCACGACATGTGCATAATAGATTGCGTGGAAGCGTAGTATCGACTAAAGTAAAAAAAAAATATTTTTTTTTATTTATTTATCGTAATTTTGCTATTTGGACTAGTGTTCTTTAGAAAACAAGTGATTCAATTGTAGCTCCAGATTTTTATTGTTATTTATCCTTAAAGTACACGCGACTTTATGACTTTTGTTATGATTATTAGTAAATATTAATTATGAAAGAAGATTTTATTTTTTGTTTATTTCCTTACCAAAATAAGTGGTACTAAATTCTAATATTGATTGTTGTGCATAAAAGTAGGTATATTAGATTAAAAAAACCTGTGTTTTTATTAAATTTCAACCGACTGCAGCAGTTTTCATTAAAAGACTCGAGACCCGAGAAAACTCGAGACTTTGGCCTCGAGAATTCTCGAAACTCGAGAAAAAAAATAGGTCGAGAAATCAGAAACCCTAATGGTTACCGTCTTAGTCTATGCATGACTAGGGATTGAACAACTTTTAATTGAATATTATTAACAATTCTCGATAATTTTTATCGATTGAAAAATATTCGGTATTTGAATCAAAAGGTATATTCAATTTTATCAATATCAAAATATTCAATTTTAATAATAAAATAAATGTTATTTACTACCACCTATGAAATGTTCTGAAAATTGTCTGGAGCGCTCCCCCAATCCTGGGTTTTCCCTTTCCAAGCTGAGAGGACATCATTTTGGTTCTATCGATACATTATCCCTTTCGGACCGCTCCAATACAATTGTGCGGGTTACAAAATCGAGATTATCTCATTAGTTTTACATCGGAAGTGGATGGGCTGAGTATCGTACGATTGTGCGGGATGCGTTCTTTCACCTCCCGTGCAAATTTTGTCCGAAGCGCAGTTTGTGAGCAGGTTACAACCTGTACAGTTCATGACTGATTGCGCTCCCCGACTTGGCGAAAGAAAGTACCTACTATGGTTTTATTTTGTAATTGTAGTAATATACAAGTTATTGATTAGACAAATAGTTAAAAATAGCATCTTTTTGTGATAACAGTGACTACTTGTGAGCAAAGGCTTTGGCGTAACGGCCTAACGAACTTTACTGACACAATTGTATCGACGTGGGCCCTACAGTACCTTATGCGTATTTAAAGTTTCTCATAATTATTAATTTTTGATGGTTTCCGCAGCATGTTTCCGATTTTAAACGACGCTACTATCGCAGAGATGCTCAATGCATCTGGGGATGAGAGCGATGACAACGACAAAAACTAGTTCGGCTACTTCAGATGAACTACTCCTCTTCTTCTGATCAAGGCTCAGACATTCATGACGATACATACCTCTGAGTATGCAAGCGGCATAGCAGACGAACCTCTTCAATCGTCAACATCTTTCAGGAGATGCTGTTCATGATCCAGGAGATATTAAAACTTCATAGGAATATTTCGACCGCTATATTTACTGTTGAGCTCATGGAACAGATGATTTTTCCCACAAATCAATATTAAATGGCAAATACTGGTATAAAAATGAAACCTGTTTATTCCTTACTGGTTATAAATACGTTTTTCGGAATACGTGCCATTGATAAAATTTCCAAAACCCTTACAATTTTGACCCTCACAATTGTACGTGGGAAGTAGAGGGCCCAGTTTGATACAATTGTTGGTATATGAATTTTCCAAGATGGCGGCGGAAAATCTGGAAAATTATAGCAGATTCGTAATCTGCGGCCCCAAATTACCTAAAATTCATGTTCAAAATTACAAATTACTTTCTAGTTTAAGCGTGGGTCCGAAAGGGTTATAAAGGTACTTAATATTTGAAATGTATTACCAATTATTGTTATAAGCATTTTGAATGAATAAAACTTTCAATTCTATTAGAACTTTAGACATTTCTCTCACTTTAAGCGGCATTGGATTTTTCATCGGATTTTGAAACTGTTACAGATGTATTAACCTCGTAAGACCGAAGAGTAAATTGTGTCGACTTCTAAGTATCGCCGAATGTGCTTTCAGTGTGCCTACCATGAGTTTACGTTAGGTGAGCTCGCTAGCGAATACGTCAAAAAATTCTATGAAGATTTTATTTCTTGAAAGTAGTCGCTAGGGGCGCTGCACAATATGTCATACATTTAAATGTCATTTTTTTACGCAGTCGCTAGCGAGCACACCTAACGTAAACTCATGGTAGGCACACAGAAGAACGAATAATTTGAAGTAGTAAACGCCGAGCACTTCGAGTAAAAAAATTTCTATGTTAGAGATTTTCTTTTGCATTCATATTTTCAGGGGCCCTATATAATAGTGCATAGAGCTTATTTTAGGTAAAAAATAATAAAAAAATGTTTTCTCTTAAAAGAACATTCGGTATTACAGACTTTAAAAAGGAAAAGTAAATAAATTGTGTTTTATACTTTAAAGTAAAACATAAATGTAACCTTCTTAATAAATTAATACTACATAAAGATACAATAACGATATTAATAAATGTAACTGAAAAGGAACAACGGTTTTAATTTTATTTTATGTTTCATAATTAGTACTTTTAAAAGTACTATCGGTTTTATAACATACACTAATGATAGGTTAAAATGTACAAGAAGTAAAGTTAATATTCATGTTAATTATAATATTTACTAAACTAAAAATCAGAACGTTCTCATGGTAAATATTCTCAATCATATCATAATTTTAAAAGTCCAATACTCAATCCCATCTCAATAGAAAAAATATACAAAAATAAAACTTTCACCATCAAGACCGAATGTTCCTTGCAAAGAACTTTTATTTTTAAACTAAAAAAAATCTTACAAAACTACTTCAAATTGGGAAAAATAATTTTTTTGCTTGTTTAGCAGTATTTTAACTTAAATTATACTGGTCAGTTTTGCAATTAAACTACGTTTACGTGAAGAAAAAAAATTAATCGCACATCATGTCTTCTTGGACGAACCACCTTGTCAAAGAAAAATGATAATTTGACAGTGACATTTTGTTTTTTTTATATTAATAAGTTCGGATACCTGATTTTGAATACTTTAAGCCATAGACTATCACTCTTTTCTTTCGATAGGCGCGAATTTTTGAACTTAAATTTATCGCTAAAGTTTTAGTTCCTCTGATGGCACATCCGGCGATACTTCGAAGTCACCTCCGAAAATGTCTCGGCGTTACTGACTACAAAGTTTCAGTTCCTTCTGAGGCACATCCGGGCTTACGAGGCAAAGTCAAAATTTCTTTATTTGTTTAGACTAATAAATAGTTCTTACAAATCGTCATTTTGCTCTTAAGGAGCCTCTACATGTCTCATAATCTTTTTACCCTACCAGCGCTTCGAGACCAACATTTGGCAAGTGCTGAGAAGAAGCGCCGCAACAAACTCAGTCACCACTGTCTGCCGGTTAATATAAATAAATATAAATAGTAGTAGTAGGTACATTCGATTCAGGAGCAGTTCACTGAATTTACCATGCATTCTTGTATGGTGTATCTTATAAGAATGGGTATACAAGATTGCGTGGTATATTAAACAAGGTAGTGACGTGCTAATATCTAGACTTACATATTAAGATACTAGTAGAAATGACTCGCATACATAAATTTGAATAACTTGGATTGACCAGTCCCCGAAAGCAGCGCCTGTTCACAGACATGACGAGTGAACAAGTACCTCCCCAGCCCCCAGTTTTCATCAGCACGAGTGGCTCACGGAGGGCGAATCCTTCAGCCTACCTTCGTTAACGGTCGCGTCAATTATTCAAGCCTACCCTCCAAACGTACGTTTTTACAAAACACTGCATAATTCACGCTCCTCGTTATTCTGTGAACAGGTGGCATGTAGAATCATTCAATGTGCCTACGAATAGTTCACTTAAAACTGCTGTTAATTGCAACTGTTTAGCACCTCTCACTCTTACAGCATTTAAACGAGCAAGATGATTACTTTTGAAACACGATAATACAAATTGCCTTTTGTACGAATCTTTTATGAATTCGTAAATGATTTGTGTGATTTCGCATGCGGTACGGAATTCTAATGCTTCAATATAAATAATTATTTAAGTTCTGTAAAACTAATTATAGTTTTCTTCTTTTGCAGGTAATTTATTTGCGTACTTTACATTTATTTGGTAAGCTACACCTATTATGTAGATTTGTAATGTTTATTTATTGTTACACATACGACTCAATATGATCATTTATTTTGTGCTTTGATACTGCATGTTGTAAAAAAAACCTACCTACTTCATATTATCTCCGTAAACAAAAATACAAAGAAATCTTGCAAACTCTTTGCACTGTAACTGAAGACAGTTAGGTCAATGGGTCCGCCCTTCAGCTCAAGATCTCGATTCTCGAAATCTCGAGGAAGGCTGACGTTGCGGCCGAGGCAATCCGTCGAGGGTGCCATTAATCGGACCCTCTGTCCGTCGAGCTCTTAATGATATGGACCACTGTGTCATGTGTGAGGGTGACAAATCGCTATATGGACAAATGCGACTTGCGCATTCCAATCATTGTGTTTTCCGATTGTGAGGCAACGGAATTTATTAAAAGGACAGACCTAGTACGTCACTTTTTTAGCATTTATGAAAAAGTACCTACGTCACGAGTAGGTCACTTTCGGAGAAAACGCATTAATCAAGATTTTCGTAAACGGAGACACAAAAGAATTTAATTGTTCTTAGATCGAACTCTTGAATCGCGAGAATTCTACGAAGATCGTTTTGAAAGAAAGGAAAGAAGAAAGAAACATTTAAAACATGGCTTTTCCACTTTAAACAAAGAACCTTAATTAGATTAGTGTTAATCATTCTTTCATTACCCAATATAAGTAGAAGTTGAAACATCTAATTTTCTCATCATAGAGCTTTAACACAATACAGAGCCTTGGCTTACGTCCATAAAAATAACATCTAATTACGATTAGAAGCCTAAGCTCTTTCACACTCGTAAACGTTCGCTTCGCACACAACTCCCAATGGAAAGATTATTCAGGCATCAAAACAATGGCTTGCTAAGGCCCGGATTCCACCAAGGCGGGGCGGTGCGGAGCAGATAAATGTTTTTAATAACCAACCAGAGTCTATTATTTGTACATCTCCACTCCGCTCCTCCGCCTTGGTAGAAATGGATCGAGCGGAGAAGTGTTGGTTTTTCTATAGAATTTGACAGCGGTGGCGGCGCGGCGCGTCGCGCCAAAGCGGAGCGGAGAAGAGCGGTGCAGTGTTTCAGTCTCATAGATAGCAATAAACTGATAGCTGACAGCTACGCACAGCTCACACATCTCCTCTTGCCTCCGCACCGCTCCGCTCTTCTCCGCTCCGCTTTGGTGGAAATAGCCTGCCGGCTTCGCCGCATATCTCTCGTCTCCGCACCTCTCCGCCTTGGTGGAAACCGGGCCTAAGATACGGACGTCAAAATGTGAAAGCAAACCGGCTTCCTGATCCTCCGATCCCTCACAACTCACGTTACACAGCAGGCACTGAGCAAGTAATCACTTGACAGCAGGTATTCTCACGTTCGGGCAAGTAGGTAACCGTTATCATTCCAAACAAAAGAATACTTATTCTCCAAATTTAATCGGCAATAACAAAAACAGTCGATAACAAACATTAACAAGTTTCACACCATCAACGCGCGGAAAAAAGTAATGTCATCTGTCAAAACGTTATGTCAAAAGGGAAATAAATATTGCCAATGATAATATTCTCCATAGACTATGTAACATTATCTTATATTCGGCCTATTCTGACACATGCCGCGTCCTCGCGCATCTTACCAGGCAATTATTTGTACATAATACAAAACAATCAATTAAATATATTAATAATCTTTGAATTCCACCAATTCAATAGACTAGCTCTTATCAGCTATAAATTAATATGAGTATTATAACTTCTTATTTATTGAACTTAATAGTCACACAGGACCTTGAGACCTTGTATTAACATTCACATGACATTAGTGACACAGAACATAGGAACCTCCGCGGCCTTATAAGGCGTCCTTATAATATTCGTTATCCTCTGTCACACAGAACTACGGGACCTCCTCTGCCACACAGGGCATCCCGCCAAATACCTATTCATTACCTCCGTCTCACAGGACTACGGGATCTCTACAGCCACATAGGGCATCCCGCCAAGCATAGATTCATTATCTCCGTCTCACAGGACTACGGGATCTCCACAGCCACATAGGGCATCCCGCCAAGCATAGATTCATTATCTCCTGTCACACAGGACTGAGGGATCTCCGCGGCCACACAGGGCGTCCCACCAAATGCAATCAAATCATCATCCCTTGTCTGTCACAAGACTACGGGACCTCCGCGGCCATACAAGGCGTCCCGCCAACTGCCTCCAACCACAACAACAACAAAACAAACTATAAATTGGTCCACCAAAAGCAGTCTCACACATTAACTTGAACTGGCAGCAATCAATAAATATCATCAACTTTTATAAAATTTCCCAGACGAGAATTATAAGAACTATTACCATCATTCTTTATAACCTCTATTACAAAGATAGAGTACTTAGTAATTAGTAGGATATTTAATTAATCAGAGGAATTCACGTTAACACATTATTACTATCATTCTTTATAACCTCTATTACAAAGATAGAGTACTTAGTAATTAGTAGGATATTTAATTAATCAGAGGAATTCACGTTAAAACATTAAATACAAAGAGGACTAGTCAGCGACTTGATATTCTTCTAGAATATACGCATAATATCACAAGAATTAATTTTTTTTCTTTCTTTTTAATGTATCAGCTAAAGTTACGTTATCTCAAAACAATCTGTTGGTATATTTACCAGGAGTAACTTAACGATAATATTCTCACAAAATAATTATTCTAACGACTTACAATTTTGTTATTACTATTTATTTTCACTTTCATTCATTTCTAAATTGTCACTATCATTTNTTACTATTTATTTTCACTTTCATTCATTTCCAAATTGTCACTATCATTTTCAGAATCTGTTGCCAGGGGATCACTTGCATAAACTAACCAAGGATGTATTTTATCCACAGAAAATACATTTTTATAAGCAGCCTTTCCGTCCTTCCTTGATATGGGGGTATCTATGACTTCATAACGATCATTTTCTAATACCTTAGATACTCTATAGGGTCCACTACATTTCACCAAAAGCTTTTTACTTTGACCAGGTTGTCCTGGTAAATCCCGTTCTACTCTGACTAAATCCCCTACCTTATATTTCCGCGCTTCTTTTCTATGCTTATCGAAGCGCTCTTTGTTTATGTGCTGGCCTTTTTCTATTGTCCTACTAGCTTCATTTCTAATCAATTCTCTGTCTACAGGTTCCTGGGATTCAGATACTGTTGCATTCATTATTCCATCACATTTTCCGGTAAGGTTAACACCAAACAAAATTTCCGAAGCAGTTTTTCCAGTACCTTTATTTAGGGTGTTATTCAACCCCCACTGAACTTTTGGTATAACAGTATCCC